>NC_056743.1:255775188-255920496 GCF_019279795.1 Protopterus annectens
GGCAGTTCCACCCAAAGGTGGTGCAGGACCAGCGGATGAGGAGGTCCCGGGGTGGGTCCCAGGTGTGCTGAGGCCTGGTGCCATGGCCAGATGAGGTGGAAGAGTTGGGTCTGCTGGGACCGGCCTTCCCATACGTGCTATGGTGTTTCTGTTTTAAAACTTATGTGGGTTAGTAATAGTCAACACAATCCAGGATTAGTTATAACAGCTTGCATAGATATTCTCATTAACCCAAAACACTAGATTTGGAACAGTTGCATAGCAAACAGAACATATGCATATATGGAACCACAGTGGCCATTACAATGGCATGCAGGTTAAATTGATAGCAACAGGCCACCACTGATAGTATTTCAACATGGAACATTAATAGAAACACATTTTAATATTTATTGAACAAGGGGACATATGTCCCAACAGTGGGTGTGGTGTAAACATACCCACTGATTTGTGTATTTAGATTATTGTTGCAGATATGGTGAGGGGGAGACAGAGATGTCAATTAACAAGTTATATATCCTTGTAGTACTCACAACTTTAATGATCATTGCTCTAATCATTAAGGTGCAGGTATTATTACAATACCCTATGGCCTTAGTTTGGGCAGTGGTATGTTTGTACACAGTGTATACTTCAGCTGTCTTACAGCTAAATCTTTACAACTCTTACCTGGTAGACCTGTGGAGGAAATGTTTTTTAACACTACCTGACTGTTTCTACACATATTCCCAGATTCAAGTTAATATTATGACCATACCTCTCAGTCTCTTAATGCACATACTCTGGACAAAGCTTGACAACATGGGGGTACAAATAGGGACATGTTTTGAATATTGCTGTCATAAACTTGGAGAGTTGCATGAGTCACAGGATTTGTTTTAATATACATTTTCTGAAGGTTTTGAGGTCTGAAAATCACATGTATGTCATTATTTCATGACTACAATTCTGAGATCATCCCACTGATTTGCCAGGGGGACAGAGGAACAGGCAGAAACTATGAGCGAATTATCTGGACATTCTGAAAAATCTGTAGAGTTGAGAGGTATGTTTATGCATACAGTTTACTACCACTCCCAGGATTTGAACCATGGCTGTGTCTGCTAAAAATACAACAATTTAAGTTTCAGTAGAGTGTGCTATTTGGATATTGTTGTTCAGTTCTTCAGTGTTTTCAGTCTAAGTATTTCTTGGTTATACAATCTGACGTTGTAATTACAGCAGTCTTGCACAGTCATTCCTACAAATATTTTTATGTAGCACAATGTGAGAAACAGTGGTTGACACAACAGTACTATTCTGATATCAGATGTTACTGAATGCTACATGTCAGGCCTCACTATACCAGAGTAAACACTACCAGTCCAGGATTTAAATCTTTATTGGCAGGCACAGTTTTCTTATCTAACAGACCTGTGGAGGGAATGTTTGTTAACACTACCTGACTGTTTCTACACATATTCCCAGATTCAAAGTTAATATTATGCCCATACCTCTCAATCTCTTAATCCATACACTCTGGACAAAGCTTGACAACATGGGGGTACAAATAGGGACATGTTTTGAATATTGCTCTCATAAACTTAGAGAGTTGCATGAGTGACAGGATTTGTTTTGAGGTCTGAAAATCAAATGTATGTCATTATTTCGTGACTACAATTCTGAGATCATCCCACTGATTTGCCAGGAGGACAGAGGAACAGGCAGAAAATATCAGCCAATTATCTGGACATTCTGAAAAATCTGTACAGTTGAGAGGTATTATTGTGCATGCAGCTTACTACCACTCCCAGGATTTGAACCATGGCTGTGTCTGCTAAAAATACAACAATTTAAGTCACAGTGGAGTGTGCTATTTGGATATTGCTGTATATCTCTTCAGTGTTTTCTGGCTAAGTGTCTCTTGTTGTACAATCTGATCTTGTACTTACAACAGTCTTATACAGACATTCCTAGACATTTTTATAAGTAGCACAGTGTGGGTAACAGTGGTTAATACAACATTACTATTCAGAAAATGCAAGAATAAATGCCATACAATACCAGAGTAAATACAACCAGTCCAGGATTTAGAGCTTTATTGCCAGGCAGTTAGAGTTTTATTTAAATATGCTCTATATGGGACTATTAATGTCATATTGTCTGGTTTATTCAGTACAACCCATACAACAGTTTTTATACTGCCAGATGACTTTCTACTACTTTACATTTATTTGGTATGACTACTACAAGCAGGATTGTTACTCACCAGCCTCACGATGCAGCCTTTGCAGCCTACTTGCATGGGCTTCCAGATTCATAGCCCGTTTAGCTGCAGCTGTAAAGGAAATAGAGATATATTTAGGCATACCTATCCATCACATACACATGCTGGACTTTAGTAAACAATAATGGTATGACTACTTACGCACTGCTGGGACATCACCCATCTGCCTTCCTTCTTGGACCCAGTCATGCAAAACCTCCCTCTTTCTCTGCTTCAAGTCGGCATAGTGGTGCCTGACCTGCTCACCAGTCCAAGGGATACCAGTGGCATTGGAGAGATCACAGGCAAGATGGTCCCAGGCTTCTGCTTTATATTGGGAGCCCTGGTACTGGCCCTGCAGCAGTTTCTTGTCATGTTTTTTTACCAGGAGTCTTACCATGACCTTGGACTCCTGTATACCCCAGCGCTGTGCCCAGAAGCGCAATCCCTCTCCAACTCCTGCCATCCTGCCTACAGTGGAAAGCTGCAACCAGTTATGAGCTGTATTCCTGCCTGTGGGGTTTAAATACGGCCGATTTCCTGCCCTTTCCCATGATTGGATGGTTTTGAATATGCTGAGATAAGCTAAGCTACGGGCAAACCTGCTTAGCTAAGGTTGGCATTGCTTAAAGGGACAGGTTCAGCACTATTAACCAGTGGGTAAATCCACTTAGCTGGGCTACTCATTGCTTAGCAGTCATATTTACACAATGCTTACACCTTGTAAGCAGAGATGTGCAATGCTTAGTATTGCTTATTTTTCATTTTATAGACTATCTGCTGTATGGCATTGATTCATCATTCATTACATATTATCCTTTAAAATTCTACAAAGTACAGCCAAACTGGGTCCACAGCAAGTCCCCTTAGCCTAAGAAGCCCATGAGCATAAATTAATTCGGACACCCAGAAGGTAGCTCTTTTTTACTGTAAGCTCTGTAGTCCAGCTGTCTGCCTTAGGTTTTAGCATTCAAAAGCAGAGCTTAATCACACCAACTAAGGAAAACAATAGAGCTCCCTGCATAAAACATATAAAATAAAGAAAAAATGTTCTTGGGTTGGGTTAACGCTCGGTATTCACCTCAAAGCATAAAATGTAACAAGAATAGAAACTAACTGACCATGGCTGATAGGAAAAATAATGAAAGTTTAATAAAGTAAGCGCCTTCATGATAAATAACTAATCGCTTCATCAGAATCTAACTAGCACACATACATTTTCTGAATTTAAACCATGTCATTACCAGAGAACTCCTCTTCCATGACATCATTAATTAAATAATTAAAATATATATTATGTTAAAAACCATATACATTTCACATGGACATCACATAAATATAAAAACACCAATATATAGCCTATTACATAAAACATTCTATAGTTTCATAAATATAAAACATAATCATTGATGTTATCAGTGCTTTAAGTGCCTTGCTTTCAAAAAAGGATTCAATGACACTGCACTGTTTAAACCTGGAAATCTGTTTGCCTTAAGCAATATAATCCATTTTTGTTCTACTTCTTCAACAATGTTACTCATATCTCCTCCCTTAATATTAGGTTGTACTACCTCAAGGGCCATAAAATTAAATATATGTTGTGAACCTGCAGACTGAATATGTTTTGCCAAAGCACTGGTTTCTTTCATGTTAGTGATATCTCTGAGATGTTCCTGTATACATTCCTTAAAGAACCTATTGTTTTTTTACCAATATAAAATGCTTGACAATATCTGCAAAAACAAAAGTATACTAGATGTCGAGTCTTGCAGTCAGCATAAAAATCTATATTGGTATCAAATTTAAGGGTTGGATGATGAAGGTTGATTTGCTATATATATATAATTACATGCCATGCATTTTCTACATGGAAATGTCCCTGTTCTTTGTGATATCACTTTCTTATCATTTTTATATAATTGTCTCTTCAGTGATTTTTTTACTTTTGAAGGAAAAATTAGGTCTGTCATCTATCACCTCTTCCAGTTCATCAATGGACCTCAAGATGTTCCATTTTTTTCTCGAATATACCGCAAAACGTTTTAATGTCACTTGAATAAGTTATCGGAAACCTAACCTTATGTGTATTCTGCTTATCTATATCTTGTATGTCATGAGTGGTGGCTGAAAAAAAGGGTCTCGCTCTAGAATTTCTTCTTTCATACATTTCTTTAATACTATTATCTATCTTTCTCTCGTTATATCCTCTCTCCCTAAATTCATCTTCTAATAGGGTAATTGCTTTCTGTAAGCCCTCCTCGGTGTTATGAAGTCTACTTATTCTCATAAATTGCCCTTTAATTACGTTCTTATAGACATGAGTAGGGTGCATCTATTCTTATGTAGAATGCCATTCCCGTGGCTCGGTTTCCTGTATAAGCTAGTACCCATTTCTTGTAGTGAGCTTTCTGGACCTTGACATACAAAAAGTCTGTATTGTCCTCAGAATACTGATAAGTAAATCTTAAGAAATCTGTTGTACTGTGGAAATAATTGACAAAAGATTCCAACCCATCTATGCTACCTCCCCATAACAGAAAAATATCATCCACAAAACGTGTATACCATAGGACATCACTGGAAAAATCATTGCCATCTAATATTGAATCCGTCTCCCATGAGACCAATGTTAGTTTGGCGTAGCTGTTTGCACAAGCTGTGCCCATAGCCATGCCAACCTTCTGTAGATAAAAATATTCATTAAAAATGAATATATTGTTTTCTAGAATGATCTCTAGCAAACTACAGATTAATTCAATCTTAGTAGCATTGTATATCCTTTTGGTATTGAGCAAATCTCGTATCTTCTCAATCCCCCAGTTATTGGGTATGACTGTAAAGAGTGAGGTGATAGCCATAGTGACAAAAATAAAGTCCCTTCTAATGTTGCTAATCTTCTCATACAAAGATGTAAGAAAATTTTTTGTGTCTTTTAAAACAGTATCACAACTTTCTAATACTGGATGTAAACATTTCTCCACATAGATAGAAATAGCTTCTCTTGCCCATCCCCTACTGGAGACAATGGATCTGATGGGTGGGTAAGTTGTGTTCTTATGGACCTTAGGTAGTCCATAGATTATAGGTACCACAGGATATTCTACCTGAAAATAGTTGAACAGTTCTTCGGTGATCTGTTGAGATATAAACAGATCAAAAATAAACACTGACACTCTATCCATAATAGCCTTTGCTTCCCTGCTAGAGATAGAAAGGTAAGTATCTGTGCCACTTAATAGTTGCATCATTTGCTGTATGTAAAACAATTTGTCCATGACTACTACCCCTCCACCTCTGTCTGCAGGTCTGATTTCAATACTAGATAAATCTTTAAGCTGCAACAGTGTTTCATTCTCATTCCTATTTAAGTTGTAAAACATAGGTATTTTCCTCTGATCAAATTCATTTCTAATTTCTTTCTCACAGACAGACACAAAAGTTTCTATAGTAGAATGTGGTTTAGGTATATAGGCACTAGGTTTCTTGAAAACAGTTCCATTCATCATGTTATTATCCTTGAACATTATTTTAAGAGTCAATGTACATGCAAACAGTCTAAGTTCCTTTAGCAACTCAAACAAAACTGTCTTTTGTGCTGGAGTAAATGTCAGTTCCTTTTCTAGTAGGGATTTATGTGCTCCAGTTAATTCTAAGCTAGAGAGGTTAATTACCAGATTTTCCTGTTCCTGCTGTGCGTTGTCATCATATTTGAGTGAGGTCCTCCTTCTTTCCTCTGTTGTACTTTGCCCTTCTGTCCCATGCTCTTGGACCTCTCTCTGATAGGGAGAGCATTGTTGAGGACAAAGGGTAGAATTGATTTTTGCATTGTTTCCTTCACCTCTAAAAAGGTTGGTGTATTGGAGTTTGCCCCTTTTCTGTAGTCGCTGGCAGTATTAATGTCTGTGCTGCTGTTGTTCAAAGCAGAGCTTCCTGTTTCACTTTCCACTTGCTCTGCAGATAGTGCGACTGTGTATTGCATTGTATGGCTTATGTTATTCTCATGTTCATGTCTATGTGAAATTTATATGTTTTTCAACATAATATATATTTTAATGATTTAATTAATGATGTCATGGAAGAGGAGTCCTCTGATTGGTAATGACATGGTTTAAATTCAGAAAATGTATGTGTGCTAGTTAGAGTCTGATGAAGGGATTTGTTATTTATCGCGAAAGTAGTTAACTGGGTTAACGCTCAGTATTCACCTCAAAGCATAAAATTTAACAATAAGACACTTAAGAATACAAAGGATGACTTTTGATAATGATGCTTTTATTTCAAATGAGTTCAGAAAACCTAGTTTGTTCAACCCCCCCATTAAAAAAAGAATTAGAAATTTTCTTAATGACGACAGAAATGCAGATTATTGATTTATTAAGCCAGCCTGCTAGTTTTAAGTATTATAACTTAAACAAACATGAAAATAGTATTCTTAAGTGTCTTTTGAATAATCCAGATATTTTAATAACCAAGGCAGATAAAGGTGGAGCTTTGGTGGTGTTAAATAAGCTGGATTATGAACGCAAGATGTATGATATGTTATCTGACACTAAGTTTTATAAAAAAAGTTTTTTTCTCTGAAATGAGAAAGTCATTTGTGTTTATTGATTATATGATAGAGGAGCGGTTTTACACTAATAGAATTACAGATGAGATCAGAAAGTATTTAAGAACAGATACTCCTAAACTAAGCAGTGTATTTGGTCTACCCAAAATTCATAAGTGTTTGGAAGATCCACCTATAAGACCAATAGTATCCAGTGTTAATAAGACTGAGGCTTTAGCTATATATACTGATAGGTATTTACAAAGAGTTGTTGAAAAAGGTCCCACCTTTATCAAAGATACTTTTGATTTCAAGAAGAAGGTGGAAGATTTGTTAATAATAGAAAATGTTATATTAGTCACTCTTGATATCCAGTCTTTATATACAATGATACCAAATGTTGAGGGACTGGAGACCATAAGGGTAGAATCACTTAATTCTAAAATTTATTCTAAAAATACAGTTGACTTATTGATGGAAATGCTTGATATCATTTTAAGTTATAATTATTTTAAATTTGACAATTGCATTTACCATCAGATAAATGGGCGTAGCAATGGGTGCCGCTATGGCACCCAGCTACGCTAATTTATTTATGCAAGGCTGGGAAAGAATCAATATTTTAGGAAGTATTTTTTCTGATAATATTAGATTTTACATCGGATTTATTGACAATGTTTTTCTTTTATGGAAAGGGGATGAAGACAGTTTGAATAGTTTTATTATGTACCTAAATGGCATCCTCACATATTTGCAGTTTACAGCAGAGTATAGCACTATCAGTATTAAATACTTGGACTTAGAGGTGATTAAGAGTGGTGAAAAGATTTATACCAAGATATTTAAAAAAGAAGTTCAAAATAATAATTACCTACATTATAGTAGTATGCACCCGAAAGGGATGAAAGATAATATTGTCAAAAGTCAGTTATTACGTGTAAACAGACTTACTAAATATGATAGTGATTTTGATAAAGAGAGTAGTTTAATGTGTGAAAAATTTAGATTTAGAGGCTATCCCTCTGATGTTACTCACAATGCGTCGAGAAGTTAATTCTTTAAGATATAACAAAGCTACATTTAAGAAAACTACCATGAGTAATGGAGAGTTTGGTGTTCGTATGCAAATTAGTAATTCAGTAGATAGTTATAATATCAGGAAGTTAATTGCTAATAATTGGAAAATATTACAAAGTTCAGTTGAGTTCAAAGATAGATTGGGGGATAGACCCCAGTTTATGTATAAACAAGGCAAAAGTTTTAAGAATTTATTTCAGAGTAAGATGGAGAAACCTATCAGTCTAAATATCAAAAAATTAGGGATGCTTAAGTGTTTTAACTGCAAGTTATGTGATTATTTACTAATGGATGTCAGTGAAGTCAATATTAATGGTTTCAAATATAATTTTATTAAGTCTTTCAGTTGTAAAAGCAAGTATGCTGTGTATTTAATTTTATGTCAATCATGCCCTTCTTTTTATGTAGGACATACTGTCAGAGAATTATATAAACGAGTGTATGAACATAAGTATGCTGTTGAAACAGGTGACTTAAATAATGCGTTAGCGAAGTATTATGTTTCCAGTAAATGTAATGTTAAGTTTAATTTTATTGTTCTGGAAGAAGTTTATAACTATGACAGAAGGTTTGATGCAGAGAGTGAATTAAGCTGGAGAGAATATATGTGGCAAGTGAGGCTTAATGCCTGTTTTCCACCCGGCTTAAATAATAGAGATGAGATTACGGCTTACTTAAAAAGAAAGGGCTTGAAGCATCATTTAAAGAATGTATGATGTATTGATTATTTCAATCATCTAATTACTAGCTTGTTAGAATGCACTTTAAATTGGAAGTGCTTTATATCGTTATTCAGTCTGAAGAAGTCACTACAGGTGATGAAAGCGCTTACTGTTTAATGAAAAGACAATTATGCTATAAAAAAAAGTATTTCGGATTTTCCTGGTTAGGGGTCGCCACAGCGGAACTCCAGTCCGCTAATGATTGGCAGTAGATTTTTACGTACTGGCTTGCTGGGCCTAACGCACAACCTTCAATGAAGGAATGCCCATTCACGCATATCGCCAAAGAGAAGATGCTCTAACTGAGAATCGAACGGGCAACGTCTAACTGTGAGGCAACAACGCTACCGCAGCACCACCACCGCAGTTTATGCTATACAGCAAGCTCTAATAAAAATGATAAGAAAGTGATATCACAAAGAACAGGGACATTTCCATGTAGAAAATGCACGGCGTGTAATTATATATATAGCAAATCAACCTTTCATCATCCGACCCTTAAATTTGATATCAATATAGATTTTTATGCTGACTGCAAGACTCGACATCTAGTATACTTTTCTTTTTGCAGATATTGTCAAGCATTTTATATTGGTAAAAAACCAATAGGTTCTTTAAGGAACATATACAGGAATATCTCAGAGATATCACTAACATGAAAGAAGCCAGTGCTTTGGCAAAACATATTCAGTCTGCAGGTTCACAACATATATTTAATTTTATGGCCCTTGAGGTAGTACAACCTAATATTAGGGGAGGAGATATGAGTAACATTGTTGAAGAAGTAGAACAAAAATGGATTATATTGCTTAAGGCAGATTTCCAGGTTTAAACAGTGCAGTGTCATTAAAACCTTTTTTGAAAGCAAGGCACTTAAAGCACTGATAACATCAATGATTATGTTTTATATTTATGAAACTATAGAATGTTTTATGTAATAGGCTATATATTGCTGTTTTAATATTTATGTGATGTCTATGTGAAATGTATATGTTTTTAACATAATATATATTTTAATGATTTAATTAATGATGTCATGGAAGAGGAGTCCTCTGATTGGTAATGACATGGTTTAAATTCAGAAAATGTATGTGTGCTAGTTAGAGTCTGATGAAGAGATTTGTTATTTATCACGAAAGCACTTACTTTATTAAACTTTCATTATTTTTCTATCAGCCATGGTCATTTTGTTTCTATTCTTGTTGCGTAAAACATATAAAATTTGAAATTACATAGCATAAAAACAGTAGAGCTCCCTGCATAAACATATAACATTTGAAAATACATTGCATTATCCTAAAGCAGGGGTTTAAACTCTTGAGCTCTGTATTAGCCTATCAGAAGCCCTACTCCCTCCATATTAGCCTATCAGGAGCCCTACTCTCTCCCAGACTAGCTATGCAAGTAAGGTTACTTATATCACCCAGAAAAATGCCATTTTCAAATCCCTTAATGCTTGCAGACCCAGTTGACTGTTTGTTTTATCTGTAATTGGTATGTGAAACCTGTATTTTAACTATTTAAAGCATTAGTGAATTTGTATGCAGCTTATATTGTAGTTAATGTACTGTAAAGTGAATTCTACTCAGTCTAAGCATCAGCGTCACTCTGTAACAGTGTTTTTGTACTCAAGAGTTGCTTTAGGCAGTTTGTAAATGCCATATATCCTCTCTGCTCTTAGTTCACTAAGTAAAACAGTGAGTAGAGTGTTATTCATGTTATTTGCACTGTTAGAAACATTATTTTACATGTACTAGCCTGCTCTATTAGTTTCTTTTTGCTGTCTTGATGAATACAAGGACTATAGACTGATGTGTCTCTAGTGCACTGTATGGCTTACAATTACATTGAAATAACCTATATAGCCAGCTGCTGCCTAGACTTAAAGTGTGAGCTTACTCCTAGTATATTTTTACTGTTGCTATCTCTAGTTTTTTTAAGAAAAGTGCTATCAGGTCTTTTTACCCTTCCTGCTGTTCCTGAATGGCTCAGAACTCGAGAAAGAACCAGCCCTGCTAAATGAAAGGAATCTCATCCACTGAGTCCCCCATTAACAAAAGAAAATTCAGCAGGTCATTATCCTTTAAAATTCTACAAAGTACAGCTGAACTGGGTCCACAGCAAGTCCCCTTAGCCTAAGAAGCTCATGAGCATAAATTAATTCGGACACCCAGAACATAGCTTCTTTTTACTGTAAGCTCTGTAGTCCAGCTGTCTGCCTTAGGTTTTTAGCATTCAGAAACTGAGCTTAATCATACCAACTAAGGAAAACAATAGAGTTCCCTGCATAAAACATAAAATTTGAAATGGCATAGCATAAAAACAGTAGAGCTCCCTGCATAAACATATAACATTTGAAAATACATAGCATAATCCTGAAGCAGGGGTTTAAACTCTTGAGCTCTGTATTAGCCTATCAGGAGCCCTACTCCCTCTGTATTAGCCTATCAGGAGCCCTACTCCCTCCCAGACTACCTACGCAAGTAAGGTTACTTATATCACCCAGAAAACCACCATTTTCAAATCCCTTAATGCTTGCGGACCCAGTTGGCTGTTTGTTTTATCTGTAATTGGTATGTGAAACCTGTATTTTAACTATTTAAAGCATTAGTGAATTTGTATGCAGCTTATATTGTAGTTAATGTACTGTAAAGTGAATTCTACTCAGTCTAAGCATCAGCTTCACTCTATAACAGAATTTTTGTACTCACAGTTGCTTTAGGCAGTTTGTAAATGCCGTGTATCCTCTCCGCTCATAGTTCACTAAGTAAAACAGTGAGCAGAGTATTATTCATGTTATTTGCACTGTTAGAAACATTATTTTACATGTACTACCCTGCTCTGTTAGTTTCATTTTGCTGTCTTGATGAATACAAGGACTATAGACTGTTGTGTCTCTAATATACTGCATGGTTTACAATTACATTGAAATAACCTATATAGCCAGCTGCTGCCTAGTCTTAAAGTGTGAGCTTACCCCTAGTATATTTTTACTGTTGCTAGCAATCGTTCTTTTAAGAAATGTGCTAACAATCTATCTCCTGTCAGGTCTTTTTACCCTTCCTGCTGTAGCTGAATGGCTCAGAACTCAAGAAAGAACCAACTCTGCTAAATAAAAGGAATCTCATCCATTGAGTCACTTATTAACAACAGAAAAATCAGCCGGTCATTATCCTTTAAAATTCTACAAAGTACAGCCGAACTGGGTCCACAGCAAGTCCCCTGAGCCCAAGAAGTCCATGAGCATAAATTAATTTGGACACCCAGAACATAGCTCCTTTCCTTTTTACTGTAAGCTCTGTAGTCCAGCTGTCTGTCTTAGATTTTAGCATTCAGAAATAGAGTTTAATCATACCAACAAAGGAAAACAATAGAGTTCCCTGCATAAAACATATAAAATTTGAAATGACATAGCATAAAAACAGTAGAGCTCCCTGCATAAACATATAACATTTGAAAATACATAGCATAATCCTGAAGCAGGGGTTTAAACTCCTGAGCTCCATTTTAGCCCCACTTCGCTCGCCCTCGCTATGCTCGGGCTCGATCTGTGCCCCACCCTGCCCCCAAATCCCATCCCCCCAGAGGTGCTAAATTTATAGCCACAATTGCCACTCCCCTAATTATACAACCAATCAGCAATTGTAAGATCCACCCTAAACACAACACACACCCTATGTCTCTACTCTCCCTCATCTACTACCCTCCCATCCCCATTCTTAAACAATTGTAAGTTGCAAACCCTCTTCAATGCCTCTACAAACCTCAACCTCTCCTTTCAATTCAAAGCCCTCCTACTACCTCTTACCCTTGCTGATAATTACGTATATTATTACAGCTTATGAACAGCTCTCCCTCCCAGGTTCTCACTACCCAAGATCACAGACTGATACTCATGCTCTTCCATATAACCATAATCACCCATTACTCCCCCCCTTCCAACTCCCATACTACAATAACATTACAGCTCATTCGAGCCAGTTATGTTAATTTTAGAACTAAACACTACTACAACTTTTATTCAGACTTCAAAAACTAATAATTAATTCTCAAACTAACCTCACAATGGATGGGGACATCCACCCCAACCCAAGACCAACACCATTGGTAGCATCCAACCCAATATATAATATCCCCTCTAGCCTTCAAAACTTAAACATCTCCTCTGCTTCTCTCCTCATCTGCCACCTAAACATTAGAAGCCTACATAATAAAATCCACTACCTGCGTGCACTATTGGTAGTACACTCCCCAGATATATTATGTCTTACAGAAACCTGGCTTAAGCCATCCATCACTGACAATGAAGTTACTCCTCCAGGTTACAATATAATATGACTGGACTGCACCTCGAAGACGGGAGGGGGGTAGCTGTCTTATATAAATCTTCAATTAATGTAACTATTTCCAACTCTCCTCAAGCTCCCCAAGCTGATGAAGCTGAAATACTCTTTACAAAACTACAAATTAACCAGCATAAATCTATAAACATTGGCTGCATTTACATCCCACCTGGTAACACCACCAATATCCTTGAAGACATTCTACAGTGGGTGTCCATAAACTCCCCTCAAGAAATTATAGTTTTAGTTGATTTTAATATAGATTTGAACACCTGCTCCTCAGACTTCCCTACTACCCACATAAATCTATATGGTTTCTCCCAAGTCATAACCTCCACCTCCAGAACTAGTAAGCCCAATAACAAAGAAAGTATACTAGATTGGATTCTCATTAATAACCCTATCCAAATGTATAAAGCAGGCACCCAACCTGAGGAAATAAGTGACCACTTCCTAACGTATATACTCAGACAAAAAACTGATATCCCTCAAATACCTAGCTTTAGAACTATTAGGAACAATAAGAGCTTCAATCAAACCAAATTCTTATTAGAGCTTCAGTCATGTAACTAGAATACACTAAAACTACTCCCACTGGATGAGGCAGTATCACACTTTAACCCCACATTTCTTACAATCCTTGACAATCATGCACCCACCTGGTCCATCAGAACAAAGAAAATAGTAGCTCCTTGGCTGTCCAAAGAAACTAGTCAAAAAATCATGAATAGAAATAAGGCCTGGTTTTCTTGGAAAACCAATAAACCCCCCTAAGGATCAACTTATTTATAAACAGCTAAGAAATGATGCTAAGACGTCTATAATATTAGACAAAAAAAGACTATTGCTGTAACTTGCAACATAAACATCAAAATTGACCACATAAATTTTGGTCTGGCTTAAATAATCTTCTCCTTCCAGGTAATACTACTACACCTACCCCTGTGTCTATCCTCCAAAATCCTCCAGAAAATATTGTCAACACCTTCAACACCTTCTTTACAGAAACTATACAATCCCTTGCCAACCAACTAGGCCCCAACAACCTAGACCCTTACATCCAATACCCAACCATCCTTTAACTTTCAACCTGTCCCAACAGCATTTATCTGATCCTTAATCAAGAAACTGAAACCCACCACCCTATCAGCAGACCTACTGCCAGCTGAATATTTTCAAAAGGCTGCTGATTTAATTGCATATCCCATTTCAATATTAATTAGCAGAACCATCTCTGAAGCATATATCCCCTCCATCTGGAAAATTTCCCACATAATTCCTCTCCATAAAGAGGGAAACTCCACTGATCTATCAAATTACCGGCCCATCACCATTCTGTCCCCTCTGGCTAAAATTATGGAAAAATGTATCCACAAGCAACTCCTTCATTATCTCAATTTGCACAATCTCCTAGCTCCCTCACAGCATGGATTTAGACCCTACCATAGTACCACCTCAACCCTTCTATCATTCTCTCAAACAATACATCAAATCCATAATAATAATACACTCTCCTCTGCTGTCTTTCTTGACCTATCTAAGGCATTTGATATGGTAAACCACCAGCTACTCATTCGAATACTAAAACCTCTTGCCATAGACAGCCTGGCAATATGCTGGTTTCAGTCCTACCTAAGTGGCAGACAACAAGCTGTGTTATGGAAGGATAGCCTTTCCTCCCTACTGCCAGTCACCCTTGGAGTTCCTCAAGGGTCTATACTAGGGCTTCTCCTATTTTCCATCTTCATTAATGATCTTCATACAGTCATCACCAAAGCAACCTGCATTCAATATGCAGACGACTCTAGCCTAATCTGCTCTGCCACCTCCCCATTAGACCTGCAGACCTTAACCCAAAATACTTTCAATGTAGTTGAAAACTGGCTCACCGACAGGTGTCTTCTATTGAATGCAGATAAAACAAAACTGCTACTCTTCACCCCATCTGGAAAGCTACACTCCCATCATTTACCATAACATCCAATAATGGCACAATAATTTCCCTAGAAAGTAATACAAAACTTCTAGGTGTAATTGTTGACAGTAACCTTAAATTTGACACCCACACTGACAAAACCATTAAAACAGTCAGCAAAAGGCTAGGATCTATATATAGGATTAAGGCATTTCTAACCCCAACTGCTAGGACAGTGATTGCCCGAGCACATTTACTTTCAACCCTTCTTTATGCCTCCCCAATCTATACAAACCTGAGTAAATCTGACCTCAATAACCTCAATAGCTGCTACAATAACATAGCCAGATTTGCCGCAGGCTCTGCATATAGAACCCATCACTGTATTAACCTGCGATCTCTAGGCTGGCTAGAATTTCCCTCTCAAATCCAGTAAAACCAATTAATAAAAGCCCACAAAGTCCTCTATTAGCCCGACAGCACACCCATACTCAAAAATATAATTACCCCATATAGTAACCTAAAAACTCTCCGCTCTTCTGACAAAATGCTGACACAAACTGTTAAATCTAAAAACTCAGCAGGTGAGTCATTATTCTGCAACTCTGTTGGTACAATCTGGAATTGACTCCCTGCTGAACTTACATCAATCCAGTCGATAAACCAATTTAAAACATCTCTCAAAAAATACCTAATAAGTCACTGGCTGTGCCCCTGTACAAACCCTGACTAACCAGTTCACCACGTTCGTCACTACCTGGCTAACATTTGATTATCGTTCTCATATATATTGTACTACTGAATGATATGCTCCCTTATTCAGTCTTGTACCACTAAAATGTCTAAGTTTGAACAAGAAAACTAATGTTGTTAAGTTTTAAGTATGTATGATTCCAAGTTTTTAGGTATGCATGTAATCCTATAATTCTGTACTGGTATTTTTATACAACTGTATAAAACTGCTACTGCTAACTCTTATGTAACTATCCACACGTGGAGCTTTTCTCCCTGGGCCACCACTGAAAATGGACCTGTGTCCAGTCGGACTATCCCGGTTAACAAATGTAAAATAAAAAAAAAAATAAAATAAAAATATTATACATTTGTTTACTGTCCCTGACATCCCTCAATGTGCTTTCATTATATTTATTCATGTGTGACTATACTGTATGGGGCACTTGTGTTTATATGGGGATTTCACAACTTTATTAAACTGACACCTCACATGTGGACCTAATGCAGTACTCCGGTTAACAAATATATGTTATTTAGTGGGTTTGTTTGTGTCTTTCGGCTTTTCCCGGTTAGGGGTCGCCACAGCGGAACTCCGGTCCGCTAATGATTGGCAGTTGATTTTTACGTACCGGCTTGCCAGGTCTGACGCACAACCTTCAACTAAGGTATGCCCATTCATGCATATCTCCACGCAGAAGACGCTGTAGCTGAGAATCGAACCGGACAGCGTCTTACTGTGAGGCGACAACACTACCGCAGCACCACCACCATGGGTTATGTTATTTAGTGGGTAATACTAAAAAAAAAATTGTTGATGTACTGCATTCACATGTAAAATGTGAACTGGTTACAGCAGGGATTGAACCGGGAATGGCTGCTCGCAAAGCATACACTCTAACCACTACATTATTGCAATACTGCTAATGTTGGATGTCTCTTGCTATTTAACTTCTTGTGCTATTTAAACTGAACTAAGCGCAGCTAAGCAACAGGCACACCAGCACAGCTACACAAACTTTATCGCATTTATAAAAAAAAAAAGTTTTGTTGTGTTATTTTATCTATACCCTGCAAAATATCCCTGCTAATGCTAAACCTGTTATTTTATCAGCTTTCTGCTTTGTGGGACAATTGTCCCTTTTGGTTTTGTCCATGTTCCTTACTCTGACAGGTTTGGAGGTGTGCACTATGTGCTTATGCTGCTTGTGTTATCCTAATAACTTTTGGCTTGGTAGCATAACTCTCAACCTCTTAAAGCAAAATATCTGGACAAAGCCTACAATGATGGGGGTGACAAATAGGAGCAGATTTTAAATATTTCTCTTACAAACTTAAAAAATATTGGAATACTAGGTTTTACATTAGCATGAATTTTCTGACAGATGTGTGGAGTCAAACTCAAATGTTTTGTCATTATTTAATTACTTCAGTCCTCAGCTATTTGCCAGACAGGTACACATTTTAGGGGGAACACACCATAAATATGAGGCAAACATATGGGCATTCTGCGAAAATCTGTACAGTTGAGAGGTATGCTTGGTAGGGACAATTGTCCCTTTTGCCTTTGACCACATATATTTTTTGTTTTCCTGATAGGTTGTGGTGTTATGAGCATACTCGCTCATTTTTATTTGCCAAAAGGCAATTCTGGAATTCAGGGGGCATGTCTATTGTGAGAGCTCGGCTCTCAGAAATACCCCCTGTGCTCGTACATGGAACCATGTCTATTTTAGAGCATGGCGGTACACCTTCATAAATATGCATGGCGCAGTGCCGTGCTGAACAGAAACAGTTCCTGCACGGCTGCCTGCTGAATCCCGGGGGTAGTTACATTAGTTGACTGGTAAAGAGGATGCATACTTTTGCATAGGAGGTATGGAGGCTTTTTTTTGTACATTAAACAATGTCATTAGAAACCCATTTGATTTGCTATTCAAGATGAAATGGGCAGCAGCTAAACTATGGCTGAATCTGTACAGGAAGACTGATATTACATATTATGCCAATGATAAAGTTGTGTATTATTGTACTCCTCCAACACTACTGAAAGCTAGAGTGAACTACAAGTAGGTTTTCTTACACTTGGAGAGTGGTTAACTTATAAACCAAATTGCCTTTTACTGCTAATGCTAATTGCTACTGATTTTACTAATCATGATCTCACTTGCTCTGCCATGGACACTGACACGAACAATGACATGAACATGGGCATTATTTACGTTGTCTAGTATGCTTGAACAAAGTATATTTAGACCATTTCAGTTTTGAATTTTGTTTTAATTTGTGATGGGAGACATGGAACATGCCACTTAATGGTGATTTTGTCAAGTCATGCCCAGATGTGGACCATCCAAGCAGCCATGAAATCTCTGTGCATGTATATGTTCATGTATGCATGGAGGTTTCATGCAGCATGCTGTTCTGTGCAATAGTATGTGCATGTAGTCTCAGTATAGTGCTATCCCAAAAATATACAGTGCAGGTCTTTGAAAGCCATCTGTCAATGTCATGCCCCAGACGTTTCCCATACCGAGACCTGAAGATTGAGATAGGCCTACAGCAAATGGAGTTCACTGGATCTTTTCCTTTTTTAGAATAATAACCATAATCAGCTTTTCTATGATAATGGCATTTTTCTTGTGTAATCTCATTAAATAATTTTGACTAAATACTATTTCAGATTTGCTAATCCTCCCTATTTCTACTGAGATTACACTGTTTCTGGTGACTTCCCAGTTTTTTAAAATCTTCATTGTTTCTTTTATTTCTTTCTTGGACATAATTCCAGCTATTTTTTCTTCATGTCAGCTTAGGGAGATGCAGCTCCCACAACTTTTTTTTTTTTAATTTCCTTAGTTTTAGTTTAGTTTCTATCATCCATTCCCATTTATACAAATGAATATATTGTTCCATAATGTTCATAACGTAGTCTGGTTCTTTTTCCACTTTTCCACTATCCGAGTGTTTTAGCTTAACTATTAGGTGATCCACTTTTTCTGATATGTATCTTTGGACTAATAGTTTATTGGGTTTATGATTCATTTCTAAGAACATGTTTTAATGCTTGTACACTGTAGATATTGGAATACATTATCTCTGGCCTGTTCAAGATAAATATTTAAGTATCCCTCCCTTTGCTTTGTTTTACCTACTTGTAATTTTTTTGTTTTACTTAAATCCTCTAAATATTTGATTTTTGTATTTTTCCAGATGTATTAATTTTCATTTCGATTAAATTTCATATTTTAAGCTTGCCTTCCTCCAAATATTTTGCAAAACTGCCTATTTTCCAACATATTTCTGTTAATACTTGCTGTAAACCATTGTCAAACCATAAAGAAAATGAAGTTTTTTAACATATATAGTATTAAACAACCACTGTTCTGCTGTATAAGTTCTATTTTCTTTCCTTAGACTTATTTCTATTTACTTATATAAGATCCATACACCTATCATATGTATTATTTTTCCCTGAGTAGTGTGTACAAGAATAGCTAAACTGTTTCATATTCATCACATCCTGAAATTCAACAGTATTAATGTACTTTTCCGGGTATCTGCCCTCTTTGCTAACTTTCATCCTCCTCAGTCCCACTTTTATTATCTTTCAGTCCCCCGCCATTATACATAGTCCTGACTAAAACTCAAATATTTCACTCATTACCACTGTATAAAGAAAACTCACCAAAATGTGCTCTTCTCTACAGAAACAAAAAATTCCTCACAAAGGATTCTCTCATCTCCCTAGCCTACGTCTGTCTTTTACCTAGCCTCCTCTACAGCTCACAAATTCTAACCAACTTGCAAACTAGTTTACTAGCTAAACTCAAAGCCACCTACAACAAAGTAGATAGGTTTGCAGCAAACCAAACCTCTCATTCCCATCACTGCAATTCTCTCAAGACTTTAAATTGGTTAGAGTTCCCTCACCAACCTCTATCCTCACAACTACTCATCATTCATACCATCCTTAATAAACCCTCTATCTGCCCTAGCATCTCCTCACTCATCTCTCTTTACACACCAGCTAGAAACCTCAGGAGCTCTTACCAACTTCACTTCGACTTATACAAATCCAAAAAATCAATAGGTAAAAACTTGTATAGTTACTCTCCTGGAACAAACTTCCCCTGGCTATCCGTAAAATGCCTCACACTCAAGAATTCAAGAAAGCTCTCAAAGAACAACTTCTTAACACCTGTACATGTCTCTCTAAAAATCCTCATTGAAATTCCTTTCATGAAAAACCCTCCATACCCCACTGTCTCTGTCCTCTCGAACTGCTACATCTTCACTGCTGTTCTCACCCTAATCTGCTCTACCTCACACTTACTCAGTTTCATTTTCTTCCTACTGCTCTCCCTCTGTTAGCCCCCCCTAATTCCTTCTCACAGAACTTTTTATCTCCTCCTTCTGAACTCTCTTAACCTCCTAGTTCCATATCTCCACCGCCTTCTCCTTCCTTGTACATAAACTTTTGTACTAATATATACTGTAAGCAGTTTGTCAACTTCTCACAATAGCTTTTTTTATATCACTAATTGGCAGCATTAGTTGTATTATTTACTTGTTAACCCACTGTACTAATGTTTTTTTTTTCCTGTAATGTTAATAAAAAATTGTTACTTTAGTAAACTATGTACTCTTGTGGAGCTTTTCTCCCCAGGCCTCAGATGAAAAAGGGCTCTGGCTCAGTTGGACATTCCCAGTTAACAAATGTCAAATAAATAAATTACACTTTTAATACTTTTTATTTTAGTTTTGAGTGCAATGTACAGTAAAGCCACCAAAATATTTTGGCCTTACCAATAACCCCATATTCCAAGCCTGCATCATTCCCCTTTTCCCAAATCTGTTGAATTAGCCTTTTGGGTTCTGCCTTAATTAGATAACTCCCTGAAGCATCATTAGCTGGACTTGGGTGTCATTGGTATACAGTAATAATTTCCCCTACTTCATTTGGATTGGTCAGCCCATTTACATTCCGTGATAAAATATTAACACCTGACATCTATTATGGTGCATTTTCTATCCCTATCAATCAGTATTCCAGTTTCTGTGCTACACCATTTTCCATTGGAGTTGTTCAGATAGCAACAACAGACCTCATTTCACTCTCACGTTTTAAATCTTTTATTTACACTGTGGGTGCATATCTTGCATACTTTATTCTCCCAATCTATAATCCACACAAACACCTCTATACAGCTAATAACTATATGGAAACAAAACATTACCATTCTTGCTTCTACTTCCTAAGCCCATAATCCTACTTGGAGGAGGACATAGTTCACATTTTAAACACTTGTAATGTTTTTTCTAGGTGCTGAAGACTCTACCCCCAAAATTAAAGATAAATAATTATTTTATCTTTGGCCTTTAATCCCATTAAAAACTATTATCCCATTGTGACTTTTTTTTCACATCAAATTTGCAGGATTATGCCACTGACAATATTCTTACAAACATGATTTCTAAGCTATTACACCCAGACGACTTTCCATTATATAGAACATTTAGGGCAACTTAAAAATGGTATCACATCACAGATGAGTTATTGTACATGGATTCACACCTTACATTGCTGGAGCCTTCCTGTGTCCTGACAGAGTTCTCTTCAAACTATCTAGAGATATACAGAGCCGAGTATATTTTTCTGGCACTTCAGAGTTGTGTACTGGTAATTGTTGTTTGACTAATTTTATATCACTGCTGGCTGACTTCAGAGTTTTGCACTGTTATTTTTGCTTCACTGTATAGTTTTTCAGATCTCTGCTGAAGGTGTTGGTTTTCCCATACCCACCGTCCCTATTCCTGTGTTGTTTAAATTTGGAGGCTTTTGCAGTTGCCCGCCCTCACTGTAGATTTGATCTGGGACACTCCCCCCAGTCCCATCTCTTTACCTCATTCTACCTAATAGATTCCTTCTGCACTTATTTTTAGTCATTTTTAATTTAATTGCATTTTTAAACTGCTTGGTCTAACATTGCTACATACTCGTGTGCTAGCTTACACTGCATTTGAATTGTTTTTACTGCTGTTTTAGCTACTTTTCTTTATATATATATATATATATATATATATATATATATATATATATAAAGTTTTCTGTAACTAGTGTAGTCCCGATTCAGATTTGCTGTATCCAGGACTGTATGTAAGCTTCTGAGCCACCCCCCCCCTCAAGCTTTCTGTGTTGGAGGGAAGCCTTCTAGCTTATCAGTGGGAGTGGTAAGCACTAGGTAACCTATCTACCACATAAGGAGTGGTTCTGGCCCAGAAATTGTAGTTATTGGCCGTTTGGAGAGTTTTTCCATCTCTCTCAACTTTCTGATTTAAAAGCCCGCATTTGCACTTGTTTCCCCCCTTTCCTGTAACTAGTTTAGTCCAGATACAGATTCTTAGTTTTAGCACTTGAATTTGCTTATTCGTGATCAGCACTTGTAAGCACTAAATAATCTACTAATTACTACAGCACTCAACCTTCCTCATTACCTAGAGGAAAACTGTTTTGGTACTTACTTTCCTCACTTGCTTAGAGAAAAACAGCTCTTGTACTTACTTTCCTCACTTATCTAAAGGAAAATATTTTTTATTCAGGCATGTCCAAGGGTCAGCTCCCAGTGTTCTTTCCTGTCTATCTGATATATCTGGGCATCTTGGGGCAATGTAGAAATTGCCTCATGTACACAGACAACCCTCTCCTCCTACCACCCAACACTACAACCTGTGAGAGATACACTTATCTAGCCAAACTGGAGGTAAAGCTCTCTCCAATCAAGAATGAACTTAACAGTCAAGAGGAGAAGTAAACAATTTCACCACACCACACTCATCACATAGTCTCACTAAATCTACACCACCAAAATCCACACATAGAAACACAAAAACATTCACGGAGGCTCTCAATAATAATCTGCTCAAGCAACAGAGACCTCCAAAGCAGAAATGCAAGCAACCTCCACCCCCAACACAACCCAAATTACACATAGCCCGCAGACTCAGTGTGCCACTCAACCACAGCCAATAAGGCAAAACAACGTATCCAACACACTAGTCATAGGTGACTCTATAGTCAGGCACACTGATGTCCCACTCACCAGGCTAAACAAGGAGAAGGTTACTGTCAGCTGCCTGTCGGGTGCCAGGATCCGCCACATAACCCACACACTCAGGTCACTACACAACAAGTACAAATATGACTCTGTCATTGTCCATGTTGGTGTGAATGACCTGAGACGTACCTCCCTGTACCACATGAAAAGAGACATGGAAGAGCTGTCTGATCTTGTAGCCCAGGCAGGTATGACCCTAGCCCTGAGTAGCATTCTGCCATCACCCAGAATGATGCCGCAGTACAAGGACAAAATGATTGACTTCAACAATTGGCTAAGCTTCTGGTGCCATTCTAAAGGGATCCAGTATCTGTCTACCTGGGATGACATGGTCGACAGACCATGATGCTTTGCCTGAGATGGCCTGCACCTGTCACCCCTGGGATTTCGGATACTGGCTAAGGTTCTTGCCGCCCCTATAGTGCCTTTTTTAGGCAAGGTTCAAATGACAAATTCACAACCGTAACAGGAACAGGCAAGCAAAAACTGAGGGTGATGATACTCAATGCTAGAAGCCTAAATCTCAAAATGCACTCACTCGAGGCACTCCTTAAAATGGAGAACATTGATATCTGTGCAGTGACTGAGACCTGGTTCAAGGCTCCAGAGATCACCCCTGCACTACCAAGCTATAACTCATACCACACTTTTCGGCCAAGTAACCTGGACCGGAACACCAAAGGCAGAGGTGTGTCCATGTTCATTAAGGATATCCACACCTCCAGGCTAGTTGCTCAGCATAATGCAGCCGAGGTTATCCAAGTGCAACTAACTCTGGGCAAAACTGCAATCCAAATTGTAGCTTGCTACAGATCACCCACCATGCCCCAGGATTCCCACTCCTCTTTTCTTGATGTACTGGAAAATATTAGGGTTCAACCAAACACCCTAATAATGGGCGATTTCAACTACCCCACCATTAACTGGGAAAACTACTCATGTACCAACTCATTCACTCAACGCTTTCTGGAATTCATAAACTCCAATGCCCTGGATCAACTTATCCACACCCCCACCAGGAACAACAATATCCTAGATCTAGTCATTACCAACATGAGTGACCGGTGTTCCACACCTGAGGTCAATGCCTCTTTGGTCCGATCCGACCATAAGCTAATTACCATAGATATCCACATCATGCTTCCACCCCCCATTAAGGAAATCATGGTAAAAATTTTCTCCAAAGCCAACTTCATGCTTCTTAAGACAGAAGTGGTGAACTTCAGGACACCCATGCAGATGGACAATACAGTTATGACTACTGAATCCTACACAACTGCACTTTATAAGCACTTATATGAGTGCATGGATTATGCTATCCCAAACAGAACCATGACACTATCCTCCAAAAAAAGGAAGCCAATCTGGTGGTCCCCTGCCATAAACAAACTGTACAACATAAGGAAGAAACTATTGCAAAAGAGTAAAATCCCATGAGTGGAGAAGCTCCCTGGTCAGCCTCAGTAAGAAGCTGCGATCCCTGATAAAATCCTCCAAAGCTAGTTATGAAAACAAAATTGCCACTGATTCTAAAGACAACCACAAAGCATTCTATAGCTATGTCAAGAATCTCAATGGCAACACTCAGATCTGCTCTGAGTTACAGCACAATGGCACTAAATATACAGACCCAACTGATATTGCCAACATCCTGGCAGATAGGTTCAGTGCTAACTTTACCCCCTCTCACCCCCTAAAGAGCCCATCTCTATATCGGAAGAATGCAAAGTTCCTGTAATCACAGCTGCACAGGTAAAAAACACACTCTCCAAAGCCAAGAGCACAGCATCCATGGGACCAGACAACATCCCAGGCTGCGTTCTACATGAACTACAGAACAAACTGGCACCCCACCTAAGTACCATGTTCAATCATAGCATCACCTCAGGCTTTGTGCCTGCTGAATGGCGCACAGCAACGGTTATCCCACTCCACAAGGGGGGAGCCACCACGGACCCCGGGAACTACCACCCCATTAGCCTGATGATCCTGGTCTGCAAGGCCATGGAACATATTATGGAACTTATAAACAAAGACATTGGTAATCTCCAAACTCTGGACCCCACCCAGTTGGGGTTTGTAAAAGGCAGATCATGTCTCCTAAACCTGATAGACTTCTTTGAAGCAGTCACCAAAGCCGTAGACAAGGGTAAGCCTATCTAGATCTTGCCAAGGCTTTCGACACCATCCCCCACTCTGGAATTATAGATAAACTCACTAAACTAGGTATAAATCCCTATGTCACAAGATGGGTTGCCAACTAGCTCACTGACAAAACCCACACTGTGAAAGTAGCAGACTTCAAATCCGACTTCAGACCAGTGACAAGTGGAGTACCACAGGGTTCAGTCCTGGGTCCTCTCCTGTTTTGCATCTACTTCTCTGAACAGGCTAACACAGAAGGTCTTTGGCTAACAAAGTTCACAGATGACTGCAAACTAGGAGTCATAATCGAAACTCCTAACAATGTGGACATCCTACAAAAGGGCCTCATTGAGACAGATGCCTGGTGTCAAAGCTATGGCGTCAAGCTCAATGCCAAAAAGTGCATTGTCATCTCCTTTGGTAAAAACTCTGTACCCATGAACTACAACATAGGCGGTAGTATACTTAACACCGAAAGTGTGATGAGACCTTGGGACACAGGTGGACAGTAGTCTCTCCTTTTATAATCACATCACCACAGTAGTCAGGAAATCCTTCTACGTGGCACACCTCATCACAAAAGGTTTCTCATCCAGAAAAAAAGAGGTCATTGTTCCCCTCTACTCATTAGATCCATTATAGAGTACAATGCCCCTTTTGGTATGTACCTCACAAGACATCTACAACAACTGGAAAGGCTGCAGAAATACCTCACAAAGAGGATTACCGGCCTCAAACAGATGCCCTACGCAGACCATCTCAAAGAATTCCAGCTTTACTCCGTCGCATATCGCCTACTCGGAGGTGATCTCTGCCTAACATACAAAGCTATGTCAAACCCAGAGCTGTTGGACATGCTCCACTTAAAGAAATCCCAATCCCTCCGAGCTACACACTCTAGGGACCTAAACCTTGTCACCACAATAAACAGAATATGCCTGAGGGATAGATTCCTGTCCCAGAGACTTCCCATACTCTGAAATAAACTACCTATCTATATCAAACAAAGCTCCTCATTAGCACTCTTCAAGATAAATCTTGATGATTGGATGGGAAATAGGAAATTCACCCTGGGGACCACCTCTGTGGCTCTGCTCGACAGTGGCACAGGAAAATAATTTTCTTGGGTGGCAAAAGCCAGGGTACCTTTTTGGCTGGGCTTGTATAGGCCCCAGGGCTGATAGCCTAGTACCTACCTATGAACCTAATTGTCATTACCTTTCTGATGTCAGGGTAATCCTATGGGCTAGGCTTGTAACGGCTCCAGGGCTATTAGCCTAGTACACACCCATGAACCTATTAACTAAAAAAGGTATACATATGTGCATGTCTTGATAACTACAGAATGAGGCTGAAGTAGTTTTGTCCACGCTGCTGTACTAGTCATCACAGACACCACTTAGAATGCCTTTCACTTGACCAGACAGAACTGTGTACTGAAAGGACCAATGCTTTCTGTCCGATTTTATCATTTTGGCTTTCTCATGGCTGAGTATGGAATAGCAAAATGGATAGCAGAGACATAAGAGCATGAATCTGCATTAACAAGACATTATGCTTGTTAGCCTATTATAATATGATGAATTAGTAAGCATGTTGTCAATAATCCTGCATTTATTATTTTTGCCTTTAAGCTGTAAATTATACAAGACAAACATATTTCTTACAAATCTGCAGCTTGTGGCCTTCTGCCTGTGTATGAAAAGAATGTGCTTAAAAAGAGGAAGCAGCCCTTTTTCACGGAAACATGGTTTAGATCCCAACAGACTGGGGAAGCTGGTGTGTAAAATGAAATGCCAATATAGCAATGTTTTGTATAAATGTTTCACACGACGCAAGAAACTATTTGCTACTTTTGATCACCATCATAAGATTTATAAAAAAGTGTCAGTTCAGTAGCTGCAAGTTTGTAGAAAGTACTGTTTCAAATGGTCATTATGCATCAGCAGACCCTCCTCATTATCCCTTAACTTCAGATGATGACAGGCTTTAATGGCAGAAATAAGATTCCTTTGGATACAAGTTTGTACCAAGTAGTCATTATCAACACTGATGCTCAACACCCCCCACCCCCTTCAAAATATGTATGTATGTATGTGTGAGTCAAATAATGAGACAGAGAGAAAAAGTGTTTTTTTTTTTTTTTAACAGAGTTTTGGTAATATTCTCTCTTTGCATTTGTTGGATTGGAACTTTACTTTTGGTCTCGGCTGCATTTTGGCACTGTCCTTAGAATATGCACTCAGTGCCCGATCCGGATCTGCTGCAAAAAGATTTCCAGTTCACTTACTAATAAAACTTTTCATAAACTCTTTGCAGTAGATTTTTCTGCATCCCCCGTTAACATTTTTTCACCAATTTTACTGACTGATGATGTTTTGCTGCACGATCATTGTATATTACAGAATTTCTCCACAGCATTTTCTTATTTTGCCTCTAAGATGTAGGGGGAACTTCTCATTTTTTACCAATTTTGTTAGTCAACATTTACTTGCAACTTTGCTAACAGTCCTGCCATACTAGAAGCCTGTTACGTTTGGCGAAGCTTCTCTTCCTACTGCCCATTTGCTACACTAACTGGTAAAGTTAACAAGACTGTTGATGTAGAAAATGTCACTCAACCATCCTTTTCAAGAAACTCAATGTCTAACCCTTCTCAGCATATTGGAATATAATGGCACACTTTTCAGCTTTTTTATAGAGTTCTACTTAGTTAATGTCATCTAATCAATACTCCACATATTTTTATAGTATTATAATAAATATCCACAAAATGATTTTAAACAAATATGTTTCAAATGAAAGTGGACAAAACATTTGGAACGTTCATTCATAGTAATGTCAATGCAGGCTTAAAAAAAATCCACCAAAACATCTCCTCTTACTGACATGGCCAGGCTATCATACTAAACTACTAGCATGACTAAAAACGAGCAGGTTTTCACATCGTCTTGTTAAAAAGTCTCAGAATGTCACTCTCTCTCTTTTTACATTTCTGCAAAGATACAAATCTAAACATTTAACTTACTTCACTTCTGCCTTTGTGTAATTTCACATAGCAGTTTCAGTGAACTCTGCTCCATAACCCCAGAATATTTTGCAATTGCATGCTGAACAGCTACACAAAATGTAAATGTTGTGAAGATCCTGGTTACACGTTAACTCCCAAGATAGTGGAGTAATATGAAGTTATTATCTGGATAATTCAGCAACTGAAATAAATATGATAATATACAAAATAAACTGTTTCCATAGTAACACGCAGCTTTCTTGCAATAGACTTGATTTTTTTGTTACAAGTTATTACATTTAGTTTTTCTTGCTAGCTGGGACACCAGCAAATCTCCCACTCCTATTAAAACATCTATTTTCTAAAACCTGAACATTAGCACGTTTCAAAATCAGTACTAAATCTCCAGCCTCTGCAATGAGGTCATGGTTTTATAAGTTTACCAATGCATTTTAAAATTAGGTAATGTAAGAAAACATTAATTTTTGAACCTGCAAAAATTATTTAATGATGTAGGAAGCTAAAGATTTTGCTCTATGACTGTAATCGGGTAAAGTAAAAGACCCCAGTAGTTTCCATTTGATAGCTAGCAATTAAACAATGAATTGTGTGTTTTTATTACATATCTCATGCTAGCAAAGATCACCAGTAAAAACACAATACTAATACATATTAAAGGAACAAATCTACACAACAGCACCACGGAAAGGAAGCCGCAGTTAATGTTTGCAGATTGTGTACACTCTCCCCACCTGCCAATTTATGTTCTTATAAATAACAAAAATATGAGTAATCTATCCTATTTTCTTGGTACAATTCTGCTATTATTTCTAAAAGAACTCATTTCATTGTGCAACACTTTTTTTGGATGAGCATTTGTTCTAAATGCTTCGTTGGTTACAAGCTTGTTGCTAAACCTATTAGGATTAAGAAGGCAAGGAAAAACTTATGTTTCATGAACTTTTTGTAGAGCACTTAATAGCCAATATAATCTGCGACTCAAGGGGGGACCATCAGAAACGTTACTTACTTGGTCAACATCCACTTAAACTCCATGATTTTACCTAGTTACACAGCGCCAGCTGAGAGGGAGGGGTAAAACACACTCCAAGCATGTGCCCATGACATTAACTGATAAAGCCAACTGTAGCCAAGGTGCTTAACTTTCAATAGTGGTTTACACATTTCTCATGAGCCACAAGTACTGTTCATATTCATCAGCAGAGACGGGAGAAAAAGGGAAGTGGGGCCAAAGGGTGGATGACAAATTCTGCTAACATCAGGCCCTTGCAGAAATGAGGGGCAATTCAGTGCTGTCACTCCCTACATATGCTAAAATTAGGGTATTACTAAACATGTGAAAAAGTGGGGAAATTAGAACCTCCCAAACAAAAATGTTCTTCAGCCTCCACACCAAACATGGGTCAGTGTTAGCCCTGTAGAAGCTAAACAATGGTTCTTGCAAACCCAATGGATAAGGAGTGGAACTGGGGGTCAGCTGCAGGGAAGGCAAATATAAGCATAGCTTACAGCTAGTGGTAGTAACTAGGTGCTCAGACTCCGAGCACTGCACCTTGCCCTGAAATACTATGACTACATTGTCCTTGAGTACAGGGAAGTGGTAGTCTGTCACGATCAAAGACAGAACAACATAACTTCTAACTTAAGTTGGGCAAATGATATAGATCAAGACAGCTGAAGCACCTGTCACTACAGTACTGCTACTTTCTGAGAAATGACTACTTCATTACACAAATGTAAAAAAGTAAGTGAAGGCAGCCACCTACAATTCTCAGAAAACACTTCTCTTCCACCCTTTTGCATAAGGCAGTGTCATTGTTTCTAATTTGGTCAGGTCTCTGTTGACAAAAATACAGAACTGCATATTAACATAAGGTGGCCAACATTTCTGAAAGAAAAAAAAAAAAAACAGTAAAGCAAAGATTAGAATACCAATACAATTTAAAGATTGATAGTTACTCTATACCAGTTTATGAAAGGCTACAATCTACTGCTGCTCCCCCAACCACACTCTGAGTATTGTGTATTATGTATGACACTTATGGTAGAGAAGCAGATTCTACTGAGCCAATGTCAAACCAAAGATCCATAAACAGTCAAGAATGAGGCAGGATCATAGACATTGGGGTAATATATATTCCAAAGCATTTCAATCATAAAGCATGCTGCACACTATGGGAAAAAAACATGCATGTAAATTTACTCATACAACAGTGATAATACAATGCACTACATATAAAATATATGTGCACATGACCACTCCACAAAAATTGTATGCTATTCTAAAAATGAAAAATAAGGAAGTATGTTCCACCCACAAGTTACGGAACCAAAATTCTAGCAGCAACAATTGTGTAAATTCTTATGAAAAAAAAGTCTAATTATCCCAATTCCAAACTACTATAATTTGGCACTTCTGTGGTGCATACTAACCTGCTACCACAACTACACTCCCTCCCCAAGCCAGATAACGGATTCAAAGGCGATTCCACTAATAGAAGCATTTGCTGGATTGGACTCCAACATTAAATTAACATGTTTCACTCATGTAACCTGCTCCATTGTCAGAGCACTACAGGACAAATCTCAAATTTCAAGATTTGTCCCCACCTCTAACTGCTGAAAACAGATAATCCAGAGGGCTAGAATGAAGTCTGGTATCAACCCGGTGACCCACAAGATGACAAAACTAACGATGAACACAGTATAAATGATTAGTCCAGATAAAATTCACTTTAGCTAGCAAATCTAGGAGACCTTCTCTCAGACACCCTCCTCCCTGGGAGAGGAAAAGACACACCTTGAAGTTTCAAGTAGTTTATTTAGTTAAGCAAGGAGACTGTCAGTCAAGCTTACTTCCCTTTAAGTAACTGACCCGGTATATGTAATTACAGACCATGGTGGGAGGACCAATGGTAGCTGACAGGTTGAAAATGTGACAGATTGGAGAGAAAAAACAAGGATCCAATCTCAAAACCTTAGAGCGAGTCCATTATTTAAATATTCCTGAAAGGCCGGTGATGGTTTACCAGCTCAGAAGTCTGTGGAACCTCAATTTTAGTTAAAATGTTTTATTTTTAAACTTCTTACAAAGCAAACAGGGCAACACACTACGCACTACCACTATATTTAAGAAACCACTTTTGCCTGAGCTACATCTGGTCCATCTAACAGAGTAGGTTATTGATCATTGAAACTGTCTGCTTTTACGAGGCTCGCACTATACTGTATTAGCCTGTTATGCAACATGTAAAATGAAAGGCTGTCTGCAGCAGTTTGCCTACTGTTGCTTAAAGCCAAGTATGAAAACTTGGCTACAGGACTTTTTTCCAATCTATCATATGTAATATAAGAGATCATGCCCCCTTTTAGAGAACTCAAACTCCTGCCATATAATAAAGGGTAATATTCAAGTTTGTTACAACAGATGCATTTTGCTAAATGCACTTGGCAAGCATATCCCATGTCGATCACAATTACACTTTTTTTACTTGCATTTGGTAATTCAACAGGTGAAGTTTGCTGTACAATATATTTTGTTATTTACTGAAACAGTCGAATTAGGCATAGATTCCATTTTAAGCAGAGGCCGATGAGGGAAGCTCCATAACAGAGCAGAACTTAACACAACCATGAAATTTATGGTAACAATTAACACTGAGAAAAAAAAACAGCAAATTTAAATAAGCACAGACTTGGGGGGCGACATATACTGCCATCTAGAGAAAAAAAAAAACCTCTGATCTGAAACAGAAAGGGGAGAAAATGATAAAGTATCATCAGTAGAGCAAGAGAGATGAACAAGATGAAGTAAATTCAAAGTGAGAGTTGGGACCATCTCTTACGATTTTTGCTGCATTAGGTTTAGTCTGTTCCTTAAGATTTGCAGTTTTCTGTAAAATCATTGAGGATTAACGTCACTAAATAAAAGCAGACATTTGAGTATCAGACTTCATAGTCTTTAAAAAAATGCACACCAATGCAAATATATTATTCTGGCAGCAAATCTGGGCACCTTGTTATAGCAGAACAAGCTTTGTTCTTAAGGTGGTCTTCATATTAGTAAGAACAGGACAGATTAGAGCAGAGTAGGAAAGAAGCACTTACAAATGCAACTGTGGAGGAGGTAGTGAAAAACCTTTTTGAGCTGTAAAGCATACCAAGTTTTCAGTTAGTTATTTTTATACATTTTTTGTACGTGCACATCAAATTTCAGTTAAGAGTTTACAATAACACACACCAGCACATAATGTGGAATAGCTTCTACTGTATTATTAGTAATTGCTTATACTGTATTACTACTAAAAGAAGACAATATGAAAGATTTGTTTAGGGGAGCAGATTTTTTTCCCATACACACAGGCACATTTCTTTCAGGTAAAAGACACAGCAACACCAAACTTACCAATAAGCAGCACTCCATTGAATTCACAAGTTCTAGAACACAACTTAGAACATCCAGGTCAGGAAAAAGTTAATAAAATTTTCCACCATTCTTTAATTATTCATATCACAATGGCACTGTACTTATCGAATACAACTCATTGTCTTTCCAAGACTTGGAAAGCAACAAACGACTACACCCAAAGCCAGTGTTGTACTTAGAATTAAGCATAAAGACTTCCTAGAATTTCTGCATAGTAGTAGAAATAGCTGGTTTACTTTTGTTTGTCACAATGTAAAACGTAAACAACTTATACTACAATTACAGCACACAAAAACAGCTTAAAGAATCACTATTTTTTCTTAAAAAATTATTAGAAAATAACATTTGTTAGCGTCTAAGCAGACTATCCACATTACACACAAAAAAATCATTTTTGCTACATCAGCCAAATACAATTTTTGAAACTAGTTTAATGTAGCTGCAGTACTATGGGACTACAGATTTGAACAGTTTTCTTCTTTCGGCTTTTCCCGGTTAGGGGTCGTCACAGCGGAACACCTATCCGCTCATGATTGGGAGTGGAGTTTTACGGTGTCCAGTTGTAATACTTCTTAGAAAATATCGTTAACAGACAAGTAAATATTATTCAACGTCCCACATGCATAATTCCTAGGGTTACAACGGTCTTTGAGCAGTTATGTCCTGCCAAATATTGTAAAAATGGCAAATGTCTTGAGATTTTAGAACAAAGTTATGTCCTATATTTTATGAAATAGCTGCGTAAAACAGTTATTCTGGATATAAAACACCTAAATATTATAAGAAACAGAATAAGCAACTAAAATGCTACACAAATAAGCTTTTATTTCGGCAAAAAAAATGAAGTTCTGTCCTTTGTACTGGCCGTGGGTATGTTTTGGCCTGGAAAATCTGACGTTTGTACCAACAATGTCCCACTTTTGGGGACATGAAAAGGTGGCAACCTTAACAATTCCTGGTTTGACAGAAGGCTGTGCATACTGGCTAAAACATATCTGGGCGGCGCAGTGGGGCAGCGGTTAACATTGTCACCTCACAGCAAGAGGTTCACCGGTGGAGTTTGCATGTTCTCCCTGTGTTCTCGTGGGTTTCCTCGGGGTACTCCGATTTCCTGCCACATTCCAAAGACATGCATCTGGAGCATTTCTCCCCGGGCATTCGTTGAAAACAGGCTCTGTGGAACCTAGTCGGACTTTCCCGGCCAACAAATGATAAATAAAAAAAATAATAATAAAACATATTTGCCATCCAAAATCCAGTTCAAGCACTCCTACTCTTTTAATGTATAATCAGAAACACTACAAGAATGCAACAGTACAATCAAGTACATGCAAAATGAAACATGTATATTACAACTTAAACACTAACAAAAATACAAAGGGATATGACAAACTGTATTAGCTTACGGGCTTCGCAAATTCCCGCGATTTCATAAGAATTAAAAATAAACAACGAAAACTCCATGTTACTGCTTCAATACAAAACAACTTATTTTAACAACGCGGCAAGTCAGGATGTACAATAGAATATAACATAATAAAACACTCAATGTACTGAAAATAAAGTCAATTCGTACTAAGATTCACAATAAATAACTATACAAATAAAACACACTTAACAATTACAGTAATTAAAATAAACCAAAGAAATGCGCAATAAAGTATAACTACTTTTAAACAGCAAATCAATAACATTAAAACGTATACAGATTCTAAACGCACTCAACCTTTCACAATTTTTAAAGCGCTCCTTTACAACTCAATCTGAAAGGTCCCCGTTGGCAAATTTCAGTTGCGTAGTTCTCTGTTCATTACGGACTTCTTTTTAATATTAAATTGCCAAAGCAGAAAAATATGCATGCATTTGAATGAAATTAGGGATGGAATTAACAGCACGCAAAATAGTGGCTTTCTTAATTTATTTTTTTTTATAGTTTTGTATTTCAGGACTTGACGAAGTCACCTCAAAACCAGGGACCTTCCAGTGTGCAGCAAAACAGCTATCTTTCATGTTACGGTTTTTAGAGCTCATGTTTCATCGTAGCTGTCTTGTGAAAGAGCCTGGCAGAGGTAATAGTTTATGTAAAAGTATTGATATATCACTTATGATCAGATAGAGTGTCCACGTTTTGTATGTTGCTTTTTTGTAGCTGATATGTTCCTTTGTGATAGTTGTTTGCGTAGTCTTCAGGCACGTTTCTCATTGTTCTTTTAAGTGGCAGAACAGTAGGCGCCTTATAATGCAAGCCCCATTCCCCGTGTAAAACCGCCCTAGTTCCTGTCTGTGTCCCTCATTAGCTCTGTGCGGCAGCAGCGGGGCGGAGCGGCTGCGTTTTATTCATTTATAAGTAAATATACACCAATTACCCCCTGGATTTACATTTATTTGAAAAGGTGAAAGTTTCTATTATTGAAGAAATAAAAATAAAACTATCTTAATCACCAAATGCGTAGTTGTTTCAGGAACAGATGTGTAGTGTTTTTAAATAATTGTTTTTAAGAATCAAAACTAATGAAATCCACGGACTGCGATGCTAATAAGCATACGTTTTGACAGCCTATAAATCGGAACTTTCTTTAAACCCCGCGTACTGCACGCTTATGACAAGAGTTGTCTGTTTACTGTCATTTTGTCGCTAGTTGAATGACGTAATTATTTAATGTTGGTGTCTGTATTTTACAGTATTATTTTACGGACTTTCTAATTGTTTTAGATGCCCTCAGCTACAGCCGGCGGCAAGACAGGCCAGATGTCAAATATTGACTCGGCACAGCCGTGTAAGTCTCAGCAGCCGCAACCGCCGAGCAGTACGGTGTCTGTCCAGACCGAGGCCATGAAACAAATTTTGGGTGTCATTGATAAGAAGCTACGAAACCTAGAAAAGAAAAAGGTAAATGTCTAGAAGATTGGGGATGAAGTTAAATAGATCTGTGCACAGTGAGGGTTGTAAATAAACTGCTATTCTGCCTTGACTGTGGGTTATGTCAGTATTTTTCTTTCTGGTTTATTTTATCGCTTTAGCTCGTTATTTTTATGGAATGTGGTTCCATGCATAGTGAGAAATCACAGTTTGCCAAGTTTGAGTATGTAAGTAAGTCTGTACTGGAGAGAGGAGTGAGGCCCTGTTTGGTGTAGAGTACCTATCTGTTCTGTTACTTTGGGTCTCCAGGAAGGGCACTTTGTACCTGTGCTGTGTTATAGATTGCATTGTTGTCGTTCAGTTGTTGAACAATTCTTTGTCCACTATTTTTCTAGTGTTTGAGAGAATGGGGCAGTACTTAGTGGGTTCCCGTTATTTTGTGAGCAGGGTTGAGTTTCAGGGTGGAGCCTCCATTTTACTCCTCTTTTGTTGAGGGGGGGTTATTTGGGTTGGGGTGAAAGGGTTGTACGAGTACAACTTGGTTGGCATCTGAACTTGCTGACATGTAAAAGGCTACTGTGCCTTTAAAAAGTACTTTTAGCCATCTTTGTTTCCTCGTCTTGAAAACTGTTTTTGTCCCATTCTTGTCTGTAGATTGCAGCGCTTGTCCTTGTTATTTTGATAATTAACGTGGGGTATTTGACTTTTTGTTAGGCTGGCGGGTGTGGTTTGCTTGTATGGGGAAATGAAACGATCATTTACTTTGATTTGATCCCGTTTCGTTTTGCAGTATTCGCTGCACATGGACAGTGAAACATGGCGGCGGTGTTAGTGCCTTTTTTAGCAATGGACTATGGTGTACAGTATAGTCGCAACCTAAGGGATGGGGGAAATCCTTAAAATACACATGGAAGCGTTTTTTATTTGTAGTTTGAGTGGTGTTGATGTCTGGATAAGCTGTAAAGACTCTGGGAGATGCTAACTTTATAGATGTGTTGGTAGTTTTACAGTCAGCAAATTAAGTTGGATCGTTAGGCGATGTTTACAGTTTTGATGGTTTTACAACACAGTACTTTTTTGTTTGTTTTTCGAGGAGGAGGAGGGGGCAGCAGCATAGTCTGGTAGTGAAGAAGGAACTTATGGATGTTCTGTGCTTGTATGTCATAATTGAAGTTCTGACTTTATTTTCTACTTTGGTTTTTATTGTAGAATACTAGTAAAACTGCTTTAATATCTTGTACTCAAAATTGTCAAGAATAGCAAATTTGTAATAGTCCTATTTGTGGCAGTGTTGTACATTAATTCCTGTTACATGCGTAACTTGCTTGGTGACTTCCTAAGACTTGTACATTACAGACTTTTGGTATGTAGCGTGCCTCCTGAGTTTATTATCAAAACCGTGGGGTTGAGTGGCTGCACTGTGCTGGGTCCACTACAAATTAACGTATATGTATTTATATAGATACCTTACATATACACAAATATATTTGCACTGCACACTGTTTGTTTGGCCTGTTGGTAGCTTTAAAGCTACACTATCCAGTTTACTTGGCTAACACGATAGGGGGAGCGTCTCTAGTTAGAACGTCCCGCAGACTGCGTACTTGCTCTGTGTTGAATACTCGCACTGTATCATCCCATATTTTTCAATTGGTTCTGATTTTTGCAGAATGTTTCCTCAGTTTTGCGCTGGCCTTAGTAATTGCTTTGATTTTATGGTAATTAATTGGGAATTGCAGTCAGTGATACCAGATATTAGAGTTTTTATACATTTTGTTCAGAAAATGCATGTTGATGAAAAAGCTGTTATAATGTGTGTGTGTGTGTATATATATAATATATACACACACCACTTTTTAATTTAACTGGAGTAGTCTTTAAAAGTCTGTGATTTGGGGCCTTTGCGACCCCCATCATTTTTTTGTTTTGTATTGAGTACAAAGAAGGTATAATCTGTAAATTGATAGTTTATCCCTCTTCTAAAAATATGCTTGCTCTTCAGTAAAGAGGGCTTGAAATAGCACATCTTAAGATTTGTTGTTGCAGAACAGTTGCTTCTTAATTTATTCTGTGAAAAGCTGGCACCTGATTTGTTTTTGAATGGTATAAAAGCAGCTCATAGCAGTTTAGATTCGTGCACACAACTAGTTAATTTTTGGTTACTGCCATTTAAAATTTCTCATTTTGATTATCATGGATTATGCAAAACTTCTAAAACACTTTTCATATTACACCTCTGTACGTCTGCAGCTTTATTTGGCACTTTATGTTGTCTGCCACACCTTTTTGTACATAGGTTATCCGACCTTGGATGATGGTTTAAACGTTTAAAGTTATGTTGAAAGAAGTGTCATTTTAATGTAGCCTTTTGGGCCAGTGAAAGTATGAATGATACTGATTTGGGTTAAAAGTTTTCTCTTGTTGTCCTTCATAACTTAAGTTTGATTTCTTGTTCTCTTTTTGGTCAGACTGTGTTTGCTTCACTTTTCCTTTACCCTCTTGATAGTTGTAGGAGTTATATGCACATGTTCTGTTTTGGTATGTTGACCAGTGTATGTATAACTGGAGGATGCTGTCTCTGCTGTTAAGACAGCAGATGCCTGCAGGAGGTATTGTAGGTGGTAATTGTGCTCTTTGTCGACTAAAGGCTTCTTGAGAAGAATGTTTACGAACCTATTTCCTTTGAGATAAATTTTCTTAAAAAGAAATGCAGATCGACATGCATCTTTAATGTCCTACCAAAAGTGTGGGATGTGAGTGTGTTGGCAGTTTGCAGGATTGCATCTTTAGACTTGTGTATTCATGTGTTTTTGTTAATCGTCATAGTCTTTGCTTCATGGGTAACTTGCATTCTCGTAAAGTGCTTGAAAAATGTTAAGTGTTCTAAACAGGTTGCTATGGTCTTTCTGACTGACCCATTGCGTCATTTTAACTTTTGCTTTTGTTAATGTAAGCAATACATATTACTGTGTACAATGATGAGTGGTGATATTCAGTATAAAGTTGTGCCACTTGTATGTGTATGTGTGTGTGTATGTGTGTATATATATATATATATATATATATATATATATATATATATATATATATATATATATATATATATATATATATAGTGTGTGTGTGTGTGTATATATATATATATATATATATATAATGTGTGTGTGTGTAATATATATATATATATATATATATATATATATATATATATATATATATATATATATATATATAATTCATCCCATTGCACCAATTTCACTCTTTTTTGTTTTCCACCTGTGTGTTCACATTCTGGGATTAATGTGCAATAAAAAAGCATGCTAAAAATAAAAGAATAGTTACTGTAATAGAAAAAATGATTTATGAAAGTAGTTGGCAAAAACATTATGTACAGTTATTTACTTCAGTTATAGTAGCAACATGTTAGGAGTTGGCGAAGAGATGATGTAGTGAAAATGAATGGCAGTATGAGTTAGAGGCTATGTTATGTGACCTAAAGCAGAGAATTCAAAAGCAGCTTGTGCTGTGAAATGTTAAAGTTGTGCCTAAAAAGATTAATTAGGGAGGTCTTTAAGATTTCAAGGAAAATCTTTCCAGAGCTTGAGACCAAGGGTAGAAAGTGAGTGGTTAGAGCCCTGAAATCTGGTCTTAGGTGCTTGCAAGAGAGCCAGAGTGCCTTTGCGGTCTAAGGTTATATAACTGAGGCAGTCTTAAGTAGTTAGAGGAAAGAGAAAGGCAGAAGTTTTCTTTAAGGAGCTGGAAAAGTTGGAAGATAAGCAGTAGGTTGGCCTTTTGCTGAACTGGCAACCAGCTGGCTTTAGCTAGTGTAAGATGGTGGTGCTCGTACTTTGGGAAAGGGGTAATGAAGTAGTAGATGGAGTTTGGGGATTTGTTTTGTTGGCAGTAGAGTTTCTTTTGGAGGTGGATGCTACAAGAGGTAGGTAGTACTAGAGTATAGGAGGAGATTGAGTGCACAAAATCAAAAAGGTAGGTAGAAAAATGGTGTGAGAAGTATTAAGTTTGTAAAATGGGCTGACTAGTGCATGCTTTTTTAATAAGGGGAAGCTATACCTATAAGTGAGAGTGCTCTTATGTAAAACTGTAGGAAGTGTTTATAATCTGGAACCCCTCCACTGCCTTTTTTAAAAAGCTATTAATCTGCTCATAACGTCTGCCGCAGGATGGTGTTAGTAAGCTAGCAGCACATTGAGACACCAGAACAACTTTTTGGACCTGCTTGGGTTTGAAACCTTGCGACTATTACCAAATTGGTGAATTATAAAAGAACCAGATAAAAAGTAACACCATAGGGATAGAAAGAAACACTGATCCATATTATTAAAGAGCCAGTGCTATTATTATGTTCAGATGCTCATAAGTTTACAATCAGTGTTGTTAGTGTTATCTTTTATGGCGCTTATATATTTTTTAAAATTTTTATAGCATTTGAAACAATAGGTTTTAAAGTCGTCAGTTGCTTGCATCTGCAGAGATTCAGTAGTTTGATACGTCTATATGTATTTATTTATTTTTTTTTTTCCATGTTCTAGCAAATGATTATAGAAGTTCTAGCTGTCTTGGAATACCTAGCTGTCACTTAATACTGCATAGTCATTAATCTAATAAAGAAACTGCTTTGCTCCATTCGCATGTTTGTGTAATTGTTTATGGTGCATGTACATGTTTTGCTTTAAGTCTCACAACAGTGGCTATCGTGTGTTTAGTTACTGACTGTACAGCTGCTTAATGTTTGAATCTATGTTGAATGAGTAATGTTGAATCTACAGCTTTTCAGTCCCGCTGGTTACGGTATATAATTGTATAGGAGATAGTAATTTGCAGGCAAAGTGGTCTGCATACTGTTTTAACAGTGGTGCATTTAAAATGCCTGCTTTTTGCATTTCAGTATCCTTTTACTTTGAGTATCCTTGTACAGCACTGTGTGAGGCAATGTGCATGAATGTGAAACCTAGTTTTAATATTCTTCTTGTAACATACTGTCTCTGTTTCATTCTCTGCTGTCTTCTCTAAAACTAAAGCTGTCCCTCTCTGACCCCCCACTTCACTGTCCCACTTCCATATCTCTCTGGTCCCTACTCAAACCTTACATTTCACACTAATTAAGACTTTTTTTTTTCTTCTGATCATTTTTTCATTCTTCTCTTTCTAGGCAATGCAGCTTAACCAATAGTGCGGACTTCCATCTGCCTAGTCTGCTGTGATAATTGCCGTCTTTACTCAGAAAAACAAAAGAACTACAAAACTGCTTCCCTCTGTTTTTAATGTATGTAATCTTGTGTTAATGTTACTGCAGCTTACGTGTTTAAATTGCAGCTGTAGCACACCACTGAACCCAACCCTACCCTCCTCCTGCGATCTTTCTTTCCTGACATTTACCATTTAACTACTTGTTCTTTTTTATTCCACCAGCTATTACTATACTTTACTCCCTTGTCCCAACTCTTTCTTCTACCCATACCTTTATTATCCCGGCTATTTCTCAGATAAAAAACTTAGGCTTACCAGCAACTAAACCTAGTACAGCTTCTTTGATTTTTTTTTTCACTTGTATTCTATTGGCTTTCCCTTCTATCTGCTCCAGCCCAATCTGTTCACCCTCGCTACTCTTGGGCTTGCACCGCTCCCCTGCCCTACCCCCATTCCCACCCATCTCAAAGTGCATTACATTTATAGCTGACACAGTTCTTCCTCTCCCATTTACCATCTCCTCTTCCTCCCCCAACCAATTTACTCTCCTTTTCCCTCCCTAGCACAACTCGTCAATCAACATTTCCCCTGCTAAGCAAACCTCTCCTACACTCCTCCCACGCACATAATACAATTACTCTTGTATACTTTCCTTTTTCCACACATTACCCATTATACACAGTACCTTCTAAGTCAGTCAGTGCTCTAAATCCCTCACTGACTAGCTTTTCCACTAAATATAAACCCCTTTTTTAACACTTTATCTTGACACTCTTGACTGTATTGATGTGCTCACTTTTTTTTCCTTTTTCCAACTGACCCCCCCCCCAGCTCACCTCTTCACTACACCTCACTAACACATGTCTTCACCTAGAACACTCTGCAGCCTCTAGACCTGTACTTTCACTTCCCTGTCTTTCCACTCTTCTAAATTTCCACATCACTAAGATTCTTCACATCCCCAACATGTTTCTCAGCATATTTTCTGCTGTACTACCTCTCCTTATAGTCCAATCAATACCCTAAATTTTTCTCCAACCTTCACTGTTGACCTACAAACCCAGTACCCATTCACCATATCTCCCTCACAATTTGCCACCAATTCACTACTACCCAGAATCAAAACGTCCCTCCTCCCATTTTCCCTAAAAACTAAACATAAATATCAGTTCCAGTTTACTCTATCCCTGCAATACCTTATTCCTTTCAGATGACGTGCACCCTACCTCAGGCCCCCTGTCCAACTCTACGTCTAATAACTAGCATGCCTCCCATCTATCTTTTTTAGTATACACAGCATTCTTCACACAAATCAGTGAATTCCATGGATGCATGGACAAAGACTCCTGACATAACTCTGATACTTGGCTCAAACATTGCATCTTTATACAAAAAGATTTTTTGTCCTGGGACCCCTACTCTTTATTTTCACCAATAATCTAGCCTCCACAACACATAGCACACATACAATATGCAAATGACTCGACCATCATCTGCACAGCCCACTCCCTACCAGAACTGCAAAAAGTCACACAGGAAGCATTTTCTTCTGTTGAAACTTGGTTATCCGATGCCCAGCTAATACTCAACCCTAACAAAACAAAATGACTAATCTTCCAACCCACCAAATTTACCCTAGACAGCTCTCACTTTAACATCCCAGCAAAAGACAACACCACCATTCATCCAAATTACTAGGAGGGGAAATAGACAATAAACTGAACTTTGACATTCACATTTCCAGGACCATTTAAAAAAGTGCACAAAAAACTAGGAGCATTATATAGAAATCAGCAACTACTTACCAAAGCGGCTAAAAGTTTGGTAGTATGTCACCATATTTTAAAATTGTACTATGTTCTATAGCCGTTTTACATCTGTTTTCTTCTTGTCTTGCGTCCTTAACTGGACTAATGTCTATACAGTTAAAAAACACAGCATTTGAATATAATGTTGTGACTTTTGTCTTTTCCCGGTCCGCTAATGATTGGCAGTTGATTTTTACGTACCGAGTTGCCAGCCCTGACGCACAACCTGCAATGAAGGTACGCCCATTCACGCATGTTTCCATGCAGAAGACGCTCTGATAGTCTAACCGACAGTGTCTTACTGGGAGGCGACAATGCTACCGCGGCACCACAGTGCAAATAATAATGTGGAGCTTTTCACCCTGGGCCTCCACTGAAAATGAACCTGTGTCCAGTCAGACTCTCCCAGTCAACAAATGTTTAAGTAAATTTAAGTGTATATATATATATATATATATATACTCTCTCTCTCTCTCTCTCTATATATATATATATATATATATATATATATATATATATATATATATATATATATATATATATATATATAGATAGATGTATAGATATATATATTAATTTATTTATATATATATATATATATATATATATATATATAAAATGTGTGTGTACACACACACACACCCCTGTTGGACATTATTCCTATACTAGAGCACATTCTCTTGTAGTTCACACAGTATACCCAACAAAACTCCTCTACTAGGAGATGTCGACATTAGTTGGCTATCCCTAACCTCTAATTCCCCTAGCTCTTGCTTTAACGTACTTGGCTTCTCACAACTTATCCCATTTCAACAAACCAAAGTGCACCAGTGTTATAGACTGGATACTAGTTTCCAGTCCGGATTTATACCACCACCCAAAATCTCTACCAGATTCCATTAGTGACCACTGTCCTGTCTGCATACAAAGATCCCCCCCCCCCACCATCAAAGGCCCGCAGATTCAAAGATTGCTGTAGCCTCTTAAAACTCCACAGTGGTATAGTTAATGCACACTTCTCCATAAACTGGTCCTTCTAGCATACCTACCTTTGATGCAGTGCTAAAGTTCAACATTTTTCTAAACATACTTGACTCTAATTTTCCTAAGAGGAGGAAGAGAGTTAAATCTGGCTATCCCAATCCGCTCGCTTGCTCATGCTCAAGAGACAATGCAGGACGCTCCGGATTAAGACACAATCCCCTATCCATCACCAAACCTGTAAAGAACTCGAACTTCACTAAACAAGTCAACAATGACAAGAAAAACTTTTAGCGAAAACCCCAGACATCTCCGTAACCTCAAAGTTCTGGAACACCATCAATCAAATCCTTCACCTGGGCAACCCCATAACAACTAATCCCTGTCTTAATGACATTCCCCTAGAAACTGCTCTAACCTTACAGACCCTCCACCCTCTCGAACAAAATCAATTCTTTGACTAAAAAACCTTCATAAGCTTAAGCCATGTTCTCCATCTGTGGACAACCTGCTTGCACTTTTTCTCAAGCTAGCTAACTCCATAGTCCACCCCATTTCTATCTTTTTCTTAACCACCGTATAGGCAAATCCACTGTAGCCTCACTCTGGAAACAGTTTTTTTACCATACCTATCCACAAGGGATGCAGCTCCATGGAACTATCTTAACTACTGGGCTGTAGTAATACCCCCCCCCCAGGAACTATCTTAACTACTGGGCCGTAGCAATACTGCCCCCCCACCAAAATACTCTGTGTACGTAAGCAGCTCATGGACTAATTCCAAGAAAACCTATTCACTTCCACCCAACATGGCTATTATCCAAAGTACAGCATTACTACTGCCCTTATTTCTTGAACGCATTCTCTCTACCCAAAGATGCCAACAGACTCTTCCTGTCTCTTTTTTTTTTCTAGACCACTCCAAAGCATTCAGCACTGTCTCGCACCCCGCTCCTTTGCAGACATTCCAAACCTTAATCATTCCAATTCATCCATCTCCTGGTTATCTAGCTGTCTCTCCTCAACAGTTTATTAAATGGCTGTCCTCCCTGGCATTGTGCCACCCGACCTTCATTCCCAGTGTCTCTGTAGAGTAAAGCCACTGGAATGATCCCTGGGGTGAATTTTCTATTTCCCGTTCACTCATCAAGATCTGTCTTGAAGAGGGCCAGTGAGGTGCTCCGCTTGACATGTATGGGAAGTCGTTTCAGTAGCATGGGCAGTCTCTGGGTTATGAACCTGTCCCTCCAGCATGTTCTGTTGATTGTAGTAATGAGGTTGAGATCTCTGGAGTGTGTGGTGTGTAGTAATGAGGTTGAGATCTCTGGAGTGTTTGGTGTGGTGGGATTTGGATTTCTTAAGATGTAGCATTTCTAACAGAACTGAGTCGGACATGGCTTTGTAAGTCTAGCAGAGATAGCCTCTAAATAGGCGATAAGCGACGCAGAGTAGTTTAGTCTGTCCATATTGGACAACTCTTAAGGCTTAGGATCCTCCTTGTGAGGTACTTTTGTTGCCTCTTCGGTTGTTACAGGTGTTTAGTGAGGTGCGTGGCAAATGGGGCATTGTACTCCATGATTGGCCTAATGAGGGAAGAGTAGAGGGAGACAATTACCTCTTTCTTCCTCGATGCAAAACCTTTGGTAATGAGATGTACCACATAGAATGACTTTCTGACTACAGTGGCAATGTGGTGGTCAAGAGAGGTTGCTGTCAATCTGTGTTCCCAGATTTCTTATAATGCCTTCTGTGTTGAGTGGGCAAACACTTGCGTGATAATTCATGGGAACCAGGTTTTTCCCTTGGGGGTTGACACATTTTTTGGCATTCAGCTTAAGGCCATGGTTCTGACACCAGTCTGTGGTCTCTGTTCCTACTTCATAGGAAGTTACTAGGCTATTGGTCTGAGACCTTTACAAGCCTAGCCAAGAATTTAGCCCATTTTTTGACAAGTCAGCACCTGATGCCCCTGTCTGGGAGGGACGCAGGTGGAATCCAGGGGTGTATTTTCTGCTCCCTGACAGTTATCCTAGTTGCTGTAAAAAGGGTTAATGAGGTACTCTGCTTGACGTGGAGGGGGAGTCTATTCAACAGAAGGGGGGAGTCTCTGGGACACCAATCTCTGTCCTGCCAACAAGTCCTGTTTATGCCATAGACCAGGTTGAGTTTGCACTCGTGAGTTACTCAAGATATGGTATGAATATAGACTGCCCAGCAGATTTGAGAAGTTTGTGGGCAGACATGAGTTTTTGGTCACTAAATTTGTGACGACAGACTGGCAGCATGGTTGTGTAGAATGTTTTAGTGCTAAACAAGAAAATGGATGTTATATGTGGTAAGAAGTTGTGTATGTGTTGATGGGGATAGATGTTCTTCGTGTTTCACTGTTGCAGTCATTACATTTGGGTAATCTGCTGGCAGGTTGCCCTCAGTCGGCCTGAATTCCAAAGTCTTGGGTCCTGCGTCGGCTATGTCATCCCTTCCCTGACGTCAGGTCATTAGGGATATAAAAGAAGCAGCCAACGCCATTTTCTTCAGTCTTTCTTGCCGTGCAGTGCCAGAAGCAGTTCGCAAGTGCCAGTTGGCAGACTCCTAAGTTTTTCGTGTTCGAGTTTCAGACCCGAAGTCTTCAATAAAGCTAAGTACCCCGTTGGGGAAACTTTTTTTTATTTCTTGCTCCAGACCGATGTCAGAAAAAGTTAATTGTTTTTCTTGTGGAAAGCAAATACCCCCATAAGGACTTTCATTCTTACTGTATTCCTTGCCTAGGCCCTGATCACAACGTTTTTGGTTGTTGGTTTTGTGCTAGATTTAACCAACGCACTATTAAGCATCTATGATTTTGCTTTAAACTGTTTTGGACGCCGGTTTAACTATCCAGAAATGTCGGATAGCCATCCGACTACCGGAGTCCACAAAAAATGCAAAGAAAAGGGGAGAGAGATAAACAACCGAGGTCCAAAACCGACGTATGACAAAGCTTCTCTTAAGCCGGTTCTCGGTGAGGTGTTTTCGCAGCCCCTGGCGCCCACTACTTTTAGAGTCGCAGGCCGCTACCGACTCCGACGTGGAGTCAGCTATGCCACTGGAAACTCAAGGTATTGGCACCTCTGACACTATTCCTTCAGATGGGTCTGGAGCTGCTGAGCAGGCACTGGTTTCTGAGGGTGTATTCAGACCTAAACATCTTTACATTAAACAGACTTCAGCTTCAAAGGCAAAGATTAAAGCAACATCTAAAGCAAAGAAACAAACTCGAGCCACGTGGACAGGCCTCTATGCCCAAAAAAACAGATGCTCAAAATGGCTGAAGACTTGATTACCTTGATCAGGGGTTCCTATCCCCCTCCTGATAAGAGGCCTAGGTAAGAGACTGACTATGAATCTTCAGATCAGGTTTCCATTTCTTCTGATTCCTCTTCTGATCAGGAATACCCCCCCCCCCCCATGAGGATTCTGATGCTGAAGAATCTATACTTTCAGCTTCTCCTCCAGAGGACTATTCTTTTGGGGTAACCTTGCATACCATGAGGAAGCATTTCCACTGGGAGAGCCAAGATTTTTCAGAATCTAAAAAGAGGCTCAGGGATTTCCATTTACTACCTCAACACAGGCCTCTAGCCATTCCACCGGTGTTAGACATTGTTGTAGATTGTGTTGTCAGAGTCTAGTCTGACCCCCTGACTCCTTGCCTCCAGCTCCTGTTAAACCTGACAGATATTACAGGGTTCCTGACTCAAATTCCTTTTTAAAAACCCTGCTGCAGACCCAGAAACTATTTCACAGGGTCCTAAAGGAGTTGAGGCTTCCGCTGCAAAAAACCCTACCCCCTCTGACAGGGATTCTAGGGCACTGGATAGATGGGGAAAGAAGGTTTACACATCTGCTACCTTGGCTATAAGGGCCTTAAACTGTCAGTTTCATATGCTCAAATATCAGCAACATGTTGTGGCGTTGCTTAAACAGAAAATGTTAAACTCTGAATGTGCAGAAAACAAGGAAATGCAGGATTTATTGCATGCAGCTGAACAAGTTGGAAAGAATACTTTGCAATGTGGTTTTGATTCTTTGGAGGCCTCCTGCAGGGCTGCAGTTACGGGCTCTCTAATTAGGAGGCATGCTTTGTTAAAGGAACAAAATCTGCCTGATCATGTCAGTTAAATTATTAGATGCACCTTTACAGCATGATACTTTGTTTGGTGTTAAGGCAGAAGAGGTGAAAATTGAGGACAAAGCTAAATCTTTACAAACTGTCAAAAGATTTTTTTTACAAGTAAAGCCACCTAGGTTTAGCAGATACTGGCCTACAAAGAATTGGTCCTTTCCTGTGTCATACAGACCTCAAAGGGGCAGTTACAGACGCCCTAGAGGCAGAACCCAGGCGCAAGGTTCATACAGGTCAAAGCAATGGGGCACTTCTACCTCCAACGTTGAAGACAAATCGCAACCATGCAGGAAACAGTCCCAATGACTTTCCCCCTGCCTGCACCAAGCACTTATCTCATGGCAGCACCCTTAGGGAGGAAATTGGCACTTTTTTCTCAAAATTGGCACATTATAACCCAGGACAAGTGTGTTCTAAATATAGTGTCACAAGGCTACAAGTTCCATTTCCATACCCTGCCAAAGGCAAACGGCTGACCAGATCTGCCAAAAAATCAATGGGCAGAGGCGCAAAAACAAATCTCATCCCTCATGGACATGGGGGCCATTCAACAAGTACCAGAGCAAGAGCAGGGACAAGGATTTTTTTCAAGACTGTTCTTGGTACCCAGAAAGGACAAGGCCTGGAGACCAATACTGGACCTATCTATTCTGAACACATTCCTGGATATACCAAAATTCAAAATGTTGACTTTGCAGCAGCTTCTGCCCATGCTGGGCAAGAATGCTTGGCTTGTGACTTTAGACATAAGAGGCATACCTGCATGTCCCAGTCAGACAATCCTGCAGAAGATACCTCAGATTCAAGGCTGTCTCAATGCATTACCTATTCTCTGCACTGCCCTTTGGCTTATCTACTGCGCCCATGGTCTTTACAAAGTGCCTGGCACCAGTAATTGCATTCTGCAGACAAAGAGGAATACAAATATATCCTTACTTGGACGACTGTTTGTTTAACTCTAGCAGAGAACAAAGAGATTCTTCTACAGCATCTGGCGGTTTGTGTAAAGACTTCTAACATGCCTAGGGTACATAGTCAACGAAAATAAGTCAAAACTAGTACCCTCTCAAGAGATAATATTCCTGGGTGCAAGCTTAAATACAACTGCCCAGATGGCTTATCTCATGCCAGACGAGCAAAGGCAACTGAGTACCTATTTCAAAATGTTGGCAACAAAGGCCCAGTTATCTGCAAGAAAAAATCTGCAGGCTTTGGGTTTCATGGCATCCTGCATCCTACTAATTCCATATGCAAGACTGCATATGAGGAAACTTCAATGGTACTTTGTGTTTGGACTCAGCATTGCAGCCTGGAAACGATGGTTACTCTCATTCCCTGCCTGCAACAGGAGTTTTGATGGTGGGCGAAGGCTTGTCACCAGAACAAGGGGCAGCCCATTCACATTACCCCCAGCCAGGCAGACACTAACAACGGATGCATCAGATTATGCCTGCTGTGCCTACATGGCAGGAAGATGCTTTCAGGGCACATGGTCCTCAAACCAAATGCATCTGCATATCAGTCAAAAAAAGAGATGCTAGGTGTTCAAAATACCCTGACAGCCTTCAAGGGCCTACTGCATCTGGGACAACTACTGATAAAGACAGACAACACCACAGTCATGTGGTATATAAACAAGCAGGGGGCTACACATTCTTACCCCCTTTGCAGACTAACCATGACTTTGTGGGACACAGCATTGACTTACCAAGTACATGTGCAGGCACAATTCCTGCCTGGAAAGAAACACTCTGGCAGACTAAGCCGAAACCTCATGGGTCCCCACGAGTGGCAGCTGGATCCACAAGTCTTCAGCATGATAACAAGGAAATGGGGATGCCTGGACATGGATCTATTTGCCTCCCCTCACAACTACCAACTAAAAAGATTCTGCACAAGGACTTATCACAGACGAGCATTGAAAGTAGACACCCTGTCTTTCAGCTGGAAAAACCTATCGGTATATGCCTTTCCTCCACTACCTCTTCTCCCCAAGGTACTCCTAAAGGTCAGACAGGAGAAGCCAAAGATGGTACTGATAGCCCCAGACTGGCCCCGCCAGTACTGGTATCCAATCCTAAGGAACTTGGTCTCAATGCCCAAGTTGGACCTTACCTCAAATACCTAATCTACTGTCTCGGCAAAACAATCAGATCCTGCACAGCCAACTCAGTACTTTAAACCTGGCAGCATGGCAGATAATGTAGTCATACAAAACACACCTCTCAGTAAAGCTGTGATGGTTGTCATTTTGGAAGCCAGAAGGCCTAGTACTAGAAAATCTTATGCTGGAAAATGGAAGAGATTCTGTGCTTGGAACCGGGCACAAGGAATTGATACAGCTGTACCAAATATTCTTCAGATTTTGCTATACTTAACTGAGATGCTGGACAAAGGCCTATCTTTTTCATCAATTTAAAATTCATGCCTCTGCCATTTCTGCTCATTACAGTGCAGAGCCACCAATCTTTTCTCATCCTTTATTAAAGCAGTACCTCGGAGGAGCCAACATTTAAGGCCTCCAAGGAGATCACCAATATCTGCATGGGACCTCAACTATGTCTTGGGAAAGACTCGCCCTGCCTCCTTTTGAGGCAGCTGCTACTGCTGATATAAAGTTTTTATCTTGGAAAACAGCTCTGCTCCTAGCAATAACTTCTGCAAGACGAGTTTCAGAGCTACAGGCACTCATGGCTGTGGAACCTTTTATCATTTTTTTATCCAGACAGGGTCTTACTGAGGACAAACCCAACTTTTATGCCTAAGGTGGTGTCCAGTGTGGCTCTTAACCAAACTATTCATCTGCCAACTTTTTATCCAAATCCACAGAGCAAGGAGAGAATTCTGCATTCTTTGAACGTACACAGACTGCTTAGATTCTACTTGGACAGAACCAAATTTTTCAGGAAGACTGAGCAATTATTAGTGGCATATGTTGCAGGATCACAAGGAAAGGATGTCTCAAAGCAGACTATTTCAAAGTGGATAGGCCACTGCATTCGTTTCTGCTGTTTACACCATGGCAAGCCAGTGCCTAAGGGCGTTAGGCCACATTCCACCAGAGCTGCAGCCACTTCAGCCTTTCTCAGGGGAGTACCAACCAAGGACATTTTAGAGGCTGCTACTTGAGTTCAGTGCACACCTTTACAAAGTACTGTCATCTGCCACTCTACTCTAAATCCAGGACAGGCTTTGCCACCGCAGTTCTGCAGGGCCTCATAGCCGCTCCTAATGCTGTTTAGCTCCAGCCTCCCAACCATAGCTTTGGGACTCTACCCAAATGTAATGACTGCAACAGTGAAACACAAAGAACATAGTACAGTTGTGTACACTTAACATAAATGTAGATGTTCGAGTGTATTCACTGTTGCAGTCCAGGTTACCCACCCACCATCCCCCTTTTTTCTGCTGGAACTTTTCTTTCCTTCTCTGAGTTATATAACCTATGTGGTGTATTTGCTTGTAGATGAAGGTAAAGTTTATATTGGTGTATGTATATATCTCTCTATCTGTATCTCTATATATAAATTTTGGCTACCCTTTTAGGGGGCACCTGACATCTGGGGCAAGAAAAACTGAAGAAAATAGCGTCTGCTGCTGCTTTTATACCCCCTGACGACCTGACGTCAGGGAAGGGGCGACAGCAGCCGACGCAGGACCCAAAGACTTTGGAATTCAGGCCGACTGAGGGCAACCTGTCAGCAGGATTACCTAAATGTAATGGCTGCAACAGTGAATACACTAACATCTACATTTTATGGTAAGTGTACACAACTGTACTTTCTTATTTAGGCCTTTGTGTTGTACAGTGATGTGGTCTGAAGGGGGCATTTACTGAAAATTTGACTACTTTGTTATAACATTATTCAAGTTTGGATTCTTGTGATGCCTGGAGGTTTACTACGAATTATTACAGACAAGTGTCTAACAGCTGTTAAAGTCGTCATTTCTACAGAGGAGTAATTCATTTTGACTGCTGTCCCTTGATTTTGTTTCATAAGTTTGTCCAGTCCTCAAAAGTTCTGGTAAACCACAGAGAATTGCATCCCATCTATAATGCCAGAGTTTCGTACCTATTTGTTCATAAGTGGATGCTAATGTAAAAGCCATTCTGTTAACTAAGGGAATTAAAACCAATATTAAAACTGTTCATGCATGATTTGATGATTTGATCCTTTGTTTTCCCCTTATTTTTGGGTTTGTCCAGAATTCTTAATCCGTGTCTCTCAGCTGTCCTTGATTTTGAAGATGAACTGCTGTCTGTTCAACAGTACCAAGTGCTTTACCAATTTCCAAAGCTTGAAAAACATTTTGCCAATTTCCAAAGCTTGAAAAACATTTTGCTGTCCTACACTTGTTTCTTTTTTCCTTGTAAATGGTATTACATTGAGCGTATGAAGCTTCATGAACTACCACTAATTTTGATTGACTTGCCAGTCTTTTACCATGTTTTCTTGACATGTATGCCAACGGTCACCCCTCTTCATTCTTGAGGTGAATTTTTTTGGCAAGTGTCTCAAACACTTTTATGTCTGTTGACTGAGAGAGTCCGATTGGGCAAAGCCCATTTTCAGCAGAGGCCCAGAGAGAAAAGCTCCACCACTTCAGGACATTTTTATCAACAAGTGAACTTAAGCTTGTTATAATTGGCAATCCAATTATAATCCTCTACATTTTATTCATATTCACATACTGGGTAGTGTACTGATCAAAACTGACATTTCAGACACAGACTAGGTGAAAATATTTTCACAGCTGATAAGAGTAGAATGTTAGGATAAGTATAGACAGTAAAACAGTCCAGGATGTTTTGAAATTTCGCAGCATAAATCTAGCATTCAATCAAAAGTTACAAATATCTGTATTAACGTACAATATAATTCTAAGTTAGTGGGAAAGCAGAAGAGGAGAAATAAAACTTTGAGAAGGAGTGCCATAGAGGCAAGGCAACATTACTGTTTGTTACAAGTCCCTATCTGTATGTGGAGTAGCAATTTTTTTTCTCTCTCTCAGGTGTGTTGAGACAAGACTGCCAACTGAATTAACAATGGTAGAGGCATGTTAAGTGCATGGGAGGTTAATTCTAGGAGTTGACAGTGGGAGCTGTTCAAATAGTGTCTTGATAGCTGTTCAGCATACAGAAAATACAAAACTTTATTAAGCTTAAATGCCATTTCCCTGTAAACACTGCATATTTTAGCATCAGAAAGCCCATTTTACATGATGCATAACATGCAGCAAAAAGACATGGCAGAGAAAAAAATGTTTGCAGAAGATCTTCGACAGAGACTACCTTATCCCTTGTTTAGTTAGTTCTAAAGGGGAGTGATACTCCTTACAATAATCTAAGTACAGTTTATAGATGAGACTCAAATTATTTCTAACATGATTTTAAGTTACTCTGTTCAGTTTAATAGGGTAGGTGTATTCAAATAAGGCCCATCATAAAGTATACTCAAACTAGAGTCAGTAATGTATTAACAGAAAACATACTGCCAATTTTGCAGACTCTAAATTTCAACTGGTCTAATCTGTTATGGAAAAATGAGCATAATTTGGCAGCAGCCTATGTAGTAACAGAGAAATTGGCTGAAAAAAACTAACTTCAGAGGGTGTAAAACATGGACAGTATAATCATTTTGTTCTCAAAATGTAATTTAGCTGTGTAGTGGCATGTTCTAAGCTGAGATAACTGCACCCCAGCCAATGCAAAACTTGGAGTGATTAGAGTAGCATTCTTTAGACAGTGAGATCCTGGTCATAAACAAGAGATTGTTCCCCAAAGATGTGAATTGGTGACAGTGGTGTAAATATTAAGAGATTAACAGTGTCTTCACTGAAAGTGAAAGCTGTTGTGTTTTTTAAACACCAGTAGCAATCGTACTCCCAGAAGGACAGATATTACACAATGTGCATACTAAAGGTGGTTCTTGTTCCCTTTACAAACAGTGATACCTTTTTAGGTCCACAGAATTAGTATTTTTGGTGGTATTCCCAAAACCAGATATTTTGAACAGTGTCTAATTGCAAGATCATTCCGCAATTGTCAAGCAATTTTAAAAAAAAAAAAATCGTAGTTCATTAGAGGGTCAGAATGAAGTGCACATTGGCCAGCTGGGCAGAGGGATAAGCAGTGCCAGCTGTGACCTCAGCATGGGTAGGACCCTGTCTTGCAGAGTTAAGGATGGACTGCCTTGACATTTGTTTGCTCTTACACTGGGGGGGGGGAGGGGGGGTGTCAGGTTTATCACTTACAGCTACAAGTCCTGGCTGGGGATTTGAAGATTGGGTCACTGGCAGGACAGTGGGTATAAGAGTCCTCTCTAGTCATCAGGATGGTACTGTGCTAGATTGTTTGTTTGAATTTATTCTCCTCACACTCCCCAGATTCTTATAAAGGAAATAAGACTTACCAGGTACTTGTCCATGATGGTCAGACAGGTTTGAGTGATGTTAGAGTAGATGGAAAAAAGGGTCCAGGATACAGTTAATGGAAACAAAAAGGGAGCGATTTACACCCCCCCCCCTTTAAAAAAAGAAAAGAAAAAAACAGGTGTTCTTCATGCAACAGACATCTAAGTTAATAATGTATTGTTTTTCCTCTGGCTTAATTCACTTTTAAACAAATTTGTTTTTACCGAATGCATTTCCAGCCCTGGCATACATTACCAAGGCTAGTGAAGCAACGCAGTAGCAACTTACTTTTAAGACCACTCCTCACAATAAATGGGCAAGTAACACCAAATTCACTTAAGAATTGACAGTAGTTAATCCTCCTTGGATAAGTAGATGAGCACACTTAAATGTGTAAACAAACTCATGGCTATAAATCTCTGTGGCCGCTTGTTTGGTACAGTTTTATGTGTTCTTAAAACTGGTGCATTTACAAAAAGCAAGGACAAATCTGAGAGGATTATAGGTCTACACTAAGTTCTAGCCGAGATGTAGAACCCTGGATGATGGTTAAGAAAGCACATACCATTTTTTGGTGTGGTGCAGGTGGTGGGTAGAGCCACAATGAGTGACATCAGGTTTGACTGTCAAATGTCAGTGAATACATTCCCTTAATCCTATCATACAGTGGACAGCATGTGTATTTTCGATTTTTAACACGTCTAGTCTTGTGATACAACATTAATGTGCTGCGTTTTTCTAGACACAGTAATGTTTGACTGTCAAATCCTGTTCTGTTTAAAGTGCAGCAACCCCCTCCCATCACCTTTTACAGTATTTCTCTTTCATTGCTGTATCTATTTCTTTGCAATATTTTCTGTTTTCATAGGTGCTGTAATGTTTTTCAAAGTACTGCTTGCATCATTACAGAAAATAATATTCTTTACTTTTTTTTATTTATAGCTGCAGTTTTTATGCAGATTCTATCACAGCCGTAAATTTAGAAGATATAAAAGATTCCAAGGCATGTTTAGAATGGAGTTTTTTAATTCACACTGTTTCACTGTACTCTTTCTGTAGTATAGCCTTTAAGTAGGTACACACATCTGAGACATCGATCATAGAGGATGGGCAGTGTCTGCTACTGCGTACTCCAGCTGCAAGTGGCTTAATTGTTGACCCTCGGAACACCGCTTAGACAGAAGAAGCAAGACATTTTTTTAGTATCTAATACCGAACTTATGAAGAAAACTGAGGAATAGCACTAGAAAGTAGTACTTGGAAAACCAGTAGTATACCATAAAACAAAAAAACACAAGGTGCTTTTGTTCTCTCTTTAGTATGAGGAACTTCTTCGGAAGAAATAAATAAATAAACCATTAAGAATTTAAACACTTCCAAGTAACGATGTCATCACACCCGCCACCAACGAAAGTGAACCAGTCCCCATTTGTTAAACATCTTCACTAATATCTCTACATGTCCTGTCCCACACTTTTTTTTATTTTTTTTTCCTCAAACAATACACTGATGACCCCACAATCCTCTCCACCTCTGATATATTCTGACCTGCGCACCCTGAAGCAAAACTTTCAGCTCTATTGTGAACTGTCTTTTTAACCATCAACTCATCCTTGATCCTATAAAGACAAAGCTTCTCTTATTCCTCCCAAAGTTTCTTGCACATCTTAAAACTACCTTCTCCATAATATCCCTTAACACTGTCATAAATGTGGAAACTAGCATAAAACTTCTTGAAGCCATTGTTGAAGGAATAGCTCAGATTTGACCTGCATGTCCACCACTGCATAAAGAAATCACACGGTCAAAACTAGGCTTAATTTATAGAAATAGAGAGACGCTGATTCTCTCTCGCCTATGCCTACATTCTCAGCCTTCTCTGTAGCTCGCAAATCTAAACTAACCTACAATCCTCCTTACTAACTAAACTTAAAACAAAGTAGCCAGGTTTGCAGCAAACCAGATCTCAAACTCTCATCATTGCTACATGCTCAAACTGTTCATCTGGCTAGCGTTCCCCCACCAACTACTGCTCTCTCAACTTATCATTCATTCCATCCCCAACAAGCCCTCCGCCTGCCTAGGCATGTTCTTCCCCTTTTTTACTCCCTCTAGAACCCTCAGGAGCTTTGACCATCAACACTTGGGAAGTATATAAGTTCAAAGGATCAGTAGGCCGAAATCTATATAGCTATAGTTTCATGCCCTGTCCTGGAACCAAGCTACCCATGTCCATCAGAAAAATACCTCCTGCGCATGAATTAAAAAAAACTTTAAAAGAATACCAACTAAATGTTTGGACGCATCACTGTAAAATCCCAGGATAAAATTTCCTCTAAATATCTCCTCTTATTCCTTCTCTATCTGACCTCTCTAACTTCTACCTCTAACTACTAGACTACTGGCACTCTCTCACTTACCCAAGGTCTAACCCACCTTGTTCTTACTGCTCTTTCAGTTTCACCTAACTTGTATACTGACTTTCCACCCTGACTTAAAGTAATAAATCTTTCATTTTTTATTGTCTATTTGAACAATTCGAATAGTAACTAGTCTGGCAATTTGTTTTTAGTAGTAATATTTTTGTATGCTCTATACATTCACATCAGATGCAACATTTTGTAACGAGTGAGTAGTACACTCGATAATCTTTTTTGTTTTTGTGTGCATTCACATCTGGTGCAATATTTTTTGTAACCAATTTGAGTACTACAAGCTGTATCTTTTTGTATTCTCATTAATGCTGTTGTTGTAACCTATTTGTGTGCTTTTGTGGAGTTTTTCTATGGGCATCTGCTGAAAAAGGGTTCCCTGTCAACAGATGTCAAAATAAAAATGGGTTATGTGACTTAAGTCGCAGTTTACAATTTGAATTCAGTTGATTTGTTTATATTTAATTATTTATGTACTGAATTTAAAAGAAGTTGATCAACTGTATTTTGGCTTCAATGGTTAAGGGTATAAAGTTTGTAGTAGTGATACTGGTTTTAATAGCACTTTTTGTCTTTAATAATATGGATCTGTGTCGGCTGCTGATAACATAAAAGGAAGTGATGCAAGTTGGTTGATATTCTGAAGTCTCTGGTTAGGGCTAATTTTTTTTGAGTAAACCTTTTGTTTTGCACCCGTGACAGTGTGTGACTAGCTTGTTTCAACCTCCAGATGTTTTGTATTCAGTTCTTGGTTTTGTTTAGTATTCCCACTTCTTTCATGTTTATAAAGTTTAAAAGTAGAAACATTCTTGACAGTTCGGTTTTTAAAAACACTGCTCTGTCTCCCTTTTCCATGGTTAGGTTTGCAAAAGGTTGCTCAGTAGTAAGCAGTACTTTTGTTTAAATTTGCACTTGATGTCTGGTTGTCTGGGTCTTAAATTGCCTTTTCAGTGGCAATACAGGGAGAAAAGCTTCACGTGACAAATACGATGTATAGGCTTATTTCATGCATTTGATCTGTATATTCTACATGAGCAAGGACAGTAGTGATATAAAATATGTACATCTTGCAGAATTTAACTATTAAAGATTGGGGGCAATATAGCAGTTGGAATGCTAAGCAAATTCCATGTGTGTCTTAAGTTTTCTTCACTTCATTTAGTTTTTGCTGCAACAGTGATTGCAGTCAATTTATTTGTAAACTATATACTTCACTAATACCATCAGACACTGAAGGCTATGAAAACTAGGATCTGTCTTAAAAGTATATGAAAGTGTTAGTTTATCGTTTAATCATTTTGTCTACAGTGTTTTTGTTACTCCTGGAAGGATCATAGTTTGCAGGGACTCCATGTTACGTTTTGGTTTGTACTGACAGTATACCTAAATAATTTAGCTTCCTAAACGTTGTGAAGGAATAGCCCTACTAAGCAAAATGTATTTTAAAAAGTCACATTACTTGCATTCAGTAAAGATGAACATGTTTAAAACCAAGCATGATGTGTAGTCTAATTGTGTATATAACTATTGATGGTTCTCCAAGAACGCTTGCATCGTTTGACCTGGGAAATGCATACACTCATCCTGGGTGTCATTAGTTAAATAAAACATTATTTTCCGGGACTTGTGATTTTTTTCATGTTATCATTTTTCTGAAATTTTTGCAGTATAAAGATTTTTAATCCGCTTGGGGAAATGTGCCCTGTCTGTTGGAAGTTACAAGTTCAGTTCAGTAATTTTTTTTATTTTAGGAGGAATATGTGCTTAGGTCTGCCATCAGCCCTCCCCTTGTAACATAAAACTGTGCTTGTTTTGTTATCTAGTTCCTTCCTATGCCCTCCTTAAGTAGTAAGTAGTTGACCTGCTTATTGTACAGGAACTTCCTGGGGAAAATCTGCAGTGGTTTCCTTTTTTTTTTTTTTTTTTTCCCAGCTTATATTTTATTGCATTTTCAGATTTAAATGTCAATAATGACAAAAAATACAGTAAACAATGAAAGAAAATGAAAAACATTATACAGACATTTAACCTCTCCTATATCATCCTGTCATGACAGAAGAAAAAGGAACTGGTTATCTACTGTATATTATACCATGACTCCCCCAAAACGTGCACGCTGATTGGCCAGCTTGCACATTGTAAATAGAGTTATACTAATGGAAAAAGGTCCGGTCGCCAGGACTTTTTTCCATTAGTATAACTCTACTTTTAAAACACTGTCTCGCTATGTTAAATGGGTTTAACATAGCGAGACAGTTTTAAAATAAGCAACGGGCATCTCCGTACATCAGAACTGCCGCGGATGGCAGACATCTGCGTAAGGGCAGTAAACAGGCATTATACTATGCCATTATTTAAGAAAAGTAATAGTTTCTTTTTCTTAAATAATGTCATGGTATAATAGCAATAACCCACTTCTGGGTGTGGGTAATGCTGTATTTACCCACGGTTGGCTTTGTTTGGTCCCTCTGGCTTCGCCCTCGGGACCAAACCACACCAACCGTGGGTAAATCCAGCATTACCCACACCCAGGCGTGGGTTATTGCTATAGTAAATGACAGCCAACACAATAAGACATTTATCTAAATAAGCTGAGGTAATCTAGACAATATTAATAAACAAAAGGTGACCATTAGATAATATAAAAAAGTAAATTAAACCTTTGAACTCAACTATTTACAACTGTACAAATAGTGCCACTAATAGTTGAGAGAAACTTTTACTAATCATATGTTATTTTACGATGAATTATGCTGCTTAGATTTTTTCAAAGTTATTAGAGAGAGTCTTCCATACCAAATAATGTGGGTAATTATGTAGTTATAACATAGATATTATTCTAATATGTGGTCCAAGGTATTTTTCCATATTTTTAGGAATTGTTTGTTTCTTTTTATCATTAATCATGAGTTTGTGTGAGATTATGTAAGTGTGGGCCATATTTGTAAATTCTCCCCAGTTTAATTTAGATCTGTATATCCATTTTGAGTAATATATAAATATGGGGATCAGAATTCTTAAATCTGATGTGGGTACATGTAGTGAGTTAACATGTAGAATCGCAAATTCCCAGGATAATGTAGATTTCCCATAACCCATTTTGTCGAGTTTAATTCTTAATGAGTCCCAGATGTTATGTGCAAATTTGCAGTACCAGAAGATATGTAATAAGTCTTCTGTTTTTGATGGAAAGAAGGGGCAGAAAGTTGAGTTTTTCGGGAATATCTTTAGTTGTTCTGGCGTATAATAGGCATTATTGTTGACCATTAACTGGGTGTAAGTCAATTTCATGTAGAGAGAGTATTTGTTTGTATTAAACCATGCGTGTGAAAGCTGAGCATTAGTTATTTCTGGATTCTTGTCTTTACAGTATTGAGCAAATGTAAAGGTGGACTGGTATTTTATGGAGGTGCTTAACTTCCGTGTAGCTGACAGCATTTTTTTTTTGGACGTTTTAAGAACTTGACTAAGGCCTGTGTGTTCTATTACATTTTCTATTTCTTGTGGGATGACCCTGAAGGTAAGATAATCTTTTCCACCATTTGTTTCAATATTATTGTGTATTTGTTAAGGTTGAGATGATGTTTAATATCTTTTAATGACCTGTTTAAGTCTATATAGATCCCAGACTTTAAGATCTTTGATTTGTGGATATTGATCTAGGTTGATCCATTTAATTTCCTATTTTTAAAATTGGGTTCAAGTGTATTGGCTGTAATAGGGTTAAAGCACATTTTAGTTGTAGGTCTGACAAACTATTGAAAGGTTTTGATTTTATGTTTAATGGAGGCATGACGTTTTATATCTTTTAGGTTAGATCCATCTATAAATGGTATAGATTTAGGATTTATATTTAGTCTTTAAAACATGAGCGTACCATACATTAACTCATTTTGGAAAGGATCCCGCATGTTTTGGGATGTGGTTGGCTATATCTGTTTGTGCATATTAGATTGTAGTAGAGTTTAAAGTCTGGTAACCCCAGACCTCCTTTCTCTTTAGGGAAAATACGTTTTGTTATAGCTATCCTTGGGTTTTTTGGAAACCATATGAGCTTAGTATTTTTTTATTTATTTTATTTATTTATTTATTTATTTTTAAGAAATTGGTAGGAATAATAGCATTGATAGCGTAAATTTGGTATATTTTTGGTAAAATATTCATTTTAATTACTGCCACTTTTGATATAACTCAAAGTTTCATTAGTTTCCTTCTGTCCAAGTCATTTTCTGTTAGTCCAGGTTTTAAGAAGATTTTGGTAGGAGTCTCTTTGGTTATGTTCGAAGTTAATTCCTAGGTAGTGGAATGCTTTTTTCACTTTAATTTCTGTGTCTGGGAGAGGGAGGAGATTTTGTCCTAATGGGTTGATTTGAAATATGAGGGATTTAGATGGATTTACTTCATAGTTGGAGGCTTTTGAGAAGATGCTGATCTTACCCAAGTCCGTGTTAGGTGTTTGAAAATAAATGATTAGGTCATCAACAAATGCTGAGAGTAAAAGTTTAAGTATTTTAGGTATATGGTGAAATGTTTTTTGCGCCAGGTAGCTGAATAGGGGCTCTATGTATAGATTAAAAAGATAGGGGGAAAGGGGGCATTCCTGTCTTGTACCATTTACTAGTTTTATTTTATTGGATGCAAGTTTATTTATGACCAGTGTGGTGTAAGAAGACTTGTATAGTGCTCTGATTTTTATTTTCTATAAATGTATTTGGGATATCAAGAAAAGGAATTCAAGGTTGACCCTATTGAAAGCTTTAGTAGCATCTAATGCCAAAAGATATCTAGGAGATTTGTCTTTCTCAAGAAGATGTATGGCTGCATTGAGGATCAGGGTGTTATCCCCATGTTTGTCTCCTTGATATAAAGCCAGACTGAACTGGGCATATAATTTTAGGTAATAGTTTTTTAATTCTATTTGCTAGGACCAGGGAGTAGATTTTAATATCCACATTTATGAGGGAGATAGGTCTATAATTAAATGGGTTGGTATTGTCCGTACTTTGTTTATGAATAAATATAGTTTTAGACTTGTTTAGGTGCAAATCTTGGAAGCCATGCTTGCTAATATGGTTAAAGATTTTACATAGGATGGGGGTCAATTTAGGAGCAAATGACTTGTAAAAATTTGATGTGAATCCATCAGGGCCTGGTGCTTTATTACTTTTTAGGCCTTTTATTGCTTCTGTGATTTCATCTGTATTAAAAGGAGCTTCTAAAAGCAACACTTGTTGGCCTTCAATCTTAGGGAATTTAATATCTTTGAAATTGTTAAAGGTCTCTAATGAAGGGGTATTATGAGGTCCATACATTTCTTTATATATTTTTTTTCAAATATCTGTATTTCTTGAGTATCTGTGTACATTTCATTATTCTATAAGATTTGTGAAATTGTTGCGGGAGTATGATATGTTAAATCTTGCAGAAACTTGGAGGGTTGTTGTGCCCAATGTGAATAGTTAGTTAGAAGCTTCATTTCATGCAATGATAAGTTCTGAGAATGGAGTGTGTGTAATTCATTTTGTTGGGCAAGGAGTTGTTTTTTCCAATTCCTGTGAAAATTTGTTGGGAGTGATACTTCAATTTTATGGATTTCATCTTTTGAGTTTTCTTTTTCTTTAGTAAGATTTTTATAGTAGGAGGCTTTTTGGATCAGTAATCCTCTAATTTTGGCCTTGTATGCTGCCCATATAATGTCAATTTTGATGTCAGAAAGGGATGGGTTTGAATCTAATTCCTCTAATTCTTTAATATCCATTTATCACTTCTTTGTCTGAGGTTAGGTTTTAATGTCCAAGTGAAGGATTTTTCATTCTTTAATGGGTTGGTTACTGGGGTTATATTTTTATAGTGATCTTAAGAGTGATCCGAGAGGTATCTTGGACAAGATGAGTATACAGTTTTATCATTGATTAAGGAGTTGGAAATTAAGAAAAAAATCAATCCTAGACCAGATCTTATAACATGGAGAGTAGTATGTGTATGTGCACATATTGGTGGAATGGGCTTTTGTATAGTAAGGATCACACAGGCAATAGTCTAGCCTCAAATCTACTAGTGCTCTCAGTGCTCTCTTATTATGGAATTTGTTTTTGCTAGTTCTGTCTTTTGCAGGGTCATTGACCATATTCCAGTCACCTCCTGTTACATATTCGTGATTCGGAAATTTTGATAGCAAGTTGTATATTTGTACAATAAATTTGTGTTGATTGGCACAGGGCCCATATATATTCAGGAAAATGTTAGGTCTATTTGGTATGGAGTTGATGGTTTTAAAGTAGCACCATCTACCCTCTTTGTCCGTACCCAAATCTATTACTTTTTTAAAAGATTTTTTAATCAGAATAGCTACTCCTTTTTGAGTTTGTCTCCCTCCCTGAGGCAATAATTGAAGATATCTATCTTTTATCTCTGTCTTTATTCCAAGCCACATCTAGCAAGTGTGTTTCTTGTAAAATGGTAATGTCCAAGTTGGACTGGTAAATAAGTATAATATACATATATATATATATATATATATATATATATATATATATATATATATATATATATATATATATAAAATTTTCATCCTGTAGGCCTCTGATATTCCAAGAGCTTATTTCACACATTTACATATAGTGAGTACAAGTTCCAGAAAAATAAATGTAATACTTGGAAGATTCTCTCTCCAATATGAATGTGCATATATACAAATAGATTAGGATTATTGAATCTGTTGTGGCCCTAGAGTCTCTGTGCCTAGCCACATACCTACTACATCCGAGAGACTGTTCAAAAGAACAAACAGTATTCCAAGTACTAGAGCAGGAGCATATTGGTTTGTTTGAAATAGTAGCATCTGTAAGAAAAAAAGCATAGTTACATAATTAACTCAGCAATACAAGATGTGAAAAACCACTCCAAAAAAACACTCTCTACATCCTTGCCCCATTTTTCAGGTTAATTAATTTTTCCTGATTCTAGTATGGTAGGACCAGATTTTACATATCTCGAAAAATAAGGATAGTTATTAAACATATACTTTTTATCTTATCTATTGATAATTAGAAGTATTGATGCCAGATACCAAATGGATTACGACCTTTGTCAATAAGGGCAGCAATTATTTCATTAAGCGACACTTGATGACATTGTAACACAACTAACTAGGCTATACCGTGCCTCACTTCTAAACCATGTTGATATATTCGTTTTGCAAAAACAGAAGCTGTATTCTAGTGAACATGCATCACAGCATCAGAGAGTTATGTTGAGCATATATACCTAGTCTATTATATGCCCAATAGTACTAATGAGAGCATATGGATTATGACCTTAGTAATAAGGTAAGCATTAGTTTCATTAGGCACCACTAGTGACATTATAGCACAACTAACTAGTCTCTGGTATATCCTGTCTCCTTTCTAACCCGTGGTGTATATTCCTTTAGCAAAAACAGAAGCCGTATTCTAGAGAACATGCATTACTATCCTCAGAAAGTTACTTTGTGCTTATACAGATTTATTATATGACTAGTAGAGGATTATACTGTAACCAATTTCAATTACTGTGTAAGAAGAGAACGAGAGGGGGGAATTTATATATATATAAATATCAAATATATATATATATATATATATATATATATATATATATATATATATATATATAAATATCAAATATATATATATATATTATACACATGTACATAAGTTTTAACTCTGTCTGATATGTGGTATGTATTGTACAGTAATGTCATGTGCTCTTGATTAATTGGCCTTGCATATACTGGTGTGGGAAAAACGCAACCTGCTGATTACATTCATTCATTATGCAGTCAGACATTCAGAGCCTGATGGCATTTGTTTCCACTTGTTACACTACAATCAACATTCTTTTGTAAGATGTTTATTTCTATCAATATTAAAATGCTTTTTAATACTTTACAGAAGCAACAGTGACTCAGTTTTAAGTTTTACTTTTTTGATATCCTAATCGGAGAGTGCGTAAAAAAAAAAAAAAAAAAAAGCTGTGTTAGTTTGTTGGCAGCTACAATAAATCACTGCACCCTCTTATTTTTGATTTCCATCCTGTTTCCCTTTATTTTCTTCAGAAATTAAGCTGAAAATAGTCCATTTTATTTTTTCCCAGTGTAGAGCTTCGAGGATGCAAGTGGCAAGAAGTCAGCTTGAGAGGTGTGTTAGTTAAATCTTTCCCCCATTTAGCCATAGATTTGAGGTAGGACCAAAAAGTTCAACTTTCTGTTTACATTGACATCTCAATTAGATGTTACAGTCCTTTCTTTGGAATGTTGCAACGATGGTTATGGCTTGATTTAGGCCTTCAAGTTGCTTCCAGCCTGTTTGAGCTGGGTACCACAACTTAAGTGAAAATAACTCAAGGTTAGTTATGGCTCCTTTAGAATAGCAGAGATTATATCAGAAATGTAAAAGTTTTTATTTTTCTTCCTTTTTCTCTCTCTCTCTCCCTTGCTGATACTTTTCCCTCTCCCTCCTCCCTCTCATTTTAGAAGTTAAAGGCTTGGAAGTTCACCAAAAGCTTTAGACAAGGCACTTTTAGCCTCTGTTGGTGTATTAGCAGTATATTTTTGCTCTTTATAAGTGAAATGTAGTGCATTGGGATATCTCGTCTGGAATTTTATTTTTTTGTGATGAGATAAGAGCAAAAGGGTGTAAGTGCTTGTCTTGCTTGATTTATCTGCATAGGGGAAATCTTGGGCAAACGTCAGTTTGTTTCCTTTCCAGTTCAGGAAGCCTTTTTGTTTTGCTGCTTTTAATATTTCCTGCACATGCTGATACTTTAATATTTTGGCATATATTTGTCTAGGATTAGCAGGGTTTTGTGACCTTCAAAGAGTTCTGGGAGATCTTTCAGTTACAATGTCTTTACTTGTAGGATTATTGCCTAGTAGCGATGAACATATTTCCATTAAGGTTTTTGGTAGTTGCATTTGGTCTATTGATTCTGGAACTCCTGTTGTGAGTATTATTTCTTCTACTCCTTGCTTCTAGGTTAATAAGTTTTTGTTGCAGGTCTTCTAAGGCAGTTTCTTTGTTTTAGTTTTTGTATTTCTTCAATTCTCATTTCATTAGCTGCTGTTTTTGCTTCAGCCTGATCTAGCCTCGCTACTGTTTTTTCAGTTGAGATGCCAAAGTTAGATAGTTGATCTGAGAAACTTTGAATGGCACTTTGTATGGGTAGAAGTGCTGATTTTAGGTAGTGTAAAAGCCCCTTCAGGCTTGTTTTTAGGATTAGGTTTGGCTGGTTCTTGTGGCTTCAGTGTTCTGTTTTTAGAGGTAATCTCTCTTTCTGGAGAAGATAACTGTGATAGTTTGTTTTTTGTGGTTTGTAGATCCATGTGGTCTTTATCATTAGACATTTTTTTTCGTTTTGTAGTATAGAAGTGTTTTATCCCTTTATTCTTGTATCTGTTTATTCCTTTGATTTCTTTCTAACTGTGTTAGGCCTCAAGCTGCCATGCGGTGCTGCAGTATAAGCTTTCAGAGAATAAAAAGCTGTATTTTCAGTAGAGGCCTTTTAAAACTCCAGAAGTGTAGCAGAGAGCTTGGTTGATATGTTTCAGTTTTTAGTTGTTTGTAAATCCAGTCTGATGGCATTTGATTAAGACGAGGTAAATAGCTGACCTGAGGAGCTATAAGGAGAGGGTGTTTACATGATATCCACCATCTTGGAATCACCCCTGCACTGTTTTCCTTTTACTTTAGTAAAATGCTCAGTTGCCCAAGTTTTTTTTTTCTAACTAATCATACTTTTATCTCGGGTCGATCTACTTTTGTTGCACTATAATCTCTTGAGCCTCCATTTAAATTTCATGTGATTCCATAGCTCGTATGGGAATTTTTCTCATGCTTGACAACTGTTTAATATAAAATCATTAACTGTTAAAGCTCCATTATGATTCTGAAGTTTCAGTTCTCTGCTTACACACTTTAATTCATGGTAAACGACTATATTAAAGGCACTAACTATAAAACTCCATAGTTGTGAGGCCTTGATAGTTATTCATTTTGTGCATCCCCATTCACCGTTGTCCTCTATTGTGTAGCATGTGCAGCCCTGTAAGTTAATCCAAGTAAACACATCACCAAAAAGAGGCTATGTAACAGTCGACTGCATTTTTAGTCACTTATTAAATTATCATTCTTTAAGACATGGGTGTGCACACTAATTGGAAAACAAACCACATTAGTATTTCTCATTCTTGTGCAGTGTAAATTCCTGGTTTCTTTTTTTAATAAATATATTTCACTCCAGCGTTACATAAATTGCTTAATTCCTGTCTTCCCTTAAACCTTGCTCCTCCCAAACATTATTCTGCATGTATTCCCCCCCCCCCCAAATTTCATTTGTTTGCTCCTTCCCTTTATTTGGTTTAGATTTAACTTATTTCCATTTTCTAGTAGTCTTTTTAGCAGCCATTTTCTTTCCTCATTTCTGACTGAGGCGTACTCAACTCTGTAGCAAATTTTTAAAATTTGCCAACTTGTTACACTCCCAGAAAACATGCTTCTGGTTACCTCTTAGTTTCCCATTACATCTTCCGCATTTGCTATTCTACTTATGTAAAAAAATACATATGCAAAACACTTCAAGTAAAGATATTAAAACACTTCAAGAAAAGATATCAAAACCATCTGGACTATATTTCATCCTATTTTTCTTTAAGTTGCTGTTTAATCTCTCTCCTTAATCTTTAACTTCCTGTGATTCTTTATCATGCAATATTTTATGTCCATTACTGAGATCCTCTTCTTAATAGCTTGTTGCAGACTGTACTAAAATTGTGCCACAGCTGGTCTTTCACTCAGTACTCCACTGCACGCTTTTCTTTGTTTTTACCTGTAGGGAAGGCAGTTTCTAGCTTGCACTTAAGACTTGTGCTAGTCCTCATCCCCCTCTCTTAACCTTTTTCATTCTCTCTCTCGTTATTTGCTCCCACGCCTCACAGCAAGAGGTTCTCCAGTTCGATCCTCTGCTGGGGTGCCTTTTGTGCGGAGTCTGCATGTCCTCCCTGTGGTCGTGTGGGCTTCCTCTGGGTGCTCCGGTTTCCTCCCACATCCCAAAGACATGCTGTAGGTGGATTGGACATAATAAATTGGCCCTAGGTGTGAGTGTGTGCCTTCTCTGGAAGGTTGGGTGCCGGGCTGGCAACTTGACACCTTAAAACTGTACTGCCAATCATGAGCGGACAAGTTTTCCGCTGTGGCGACGCGTAACTGGGAAGAAGACTTTTGTTCCTTTGCCAATTTTCTCCAGTAAATTCCATCTACTTCCTTATTTTCTATCCCTGACTTTTAGCTATTCTCATGTTGGCTTTGATTTTGGAGTACAGTCTCCCACTTTTATGAATGTAATATTCTGTATGAAGCTGTTAAGGATCTATATCCAGAATTGTACAGTCACTTGAATTTTAATCAAACAACCATGACAGTTAATCAGAAAACAGTACAAAATTATTTTAAAGATATTGATCAGAAATAAAGTGTTGTCACACTGATAGTTTAGTCAGTTGCAAGGAATGAGAATTTATTTTTTGTAATAAGAAATTGCTGGCAACTTAATTCTCCATTCATATTTGCCTAATCACTTTACAGGAAGACAAATGTCCTGCTGGCCTTTTTCAGCCCTTAGAACAAAACTTGTGTGGTAAATAGTAAGCTAATTTTAAAATGTGGTAATTGATGGTTTCACAGTCTCCTGGAATGTGATTGTACTTCTGTTATTATTGGTGGTTGTTTACTTGTAATCTCCAACTGAGCAGTGCCTTTTTTTTTTTTTTTTTTTTAAGTAGAGGCCCGTGGAGAAAAGCTCCATTATATAGATGTCCTGAACATCATTTGCGTTGTTTCATCATTTAGTCATTTTTATTCACATGCAGTAGTTCGTGTTCAGACATCCTTGACATCATTTACATGGGAGGGCTGTTATGATAGTTAAGGACTTAACCTCTCGTTATTGGCTAGACTTGTAGTAATCTGCAGAACTGATGGCCCAATATTGACCTTTGAGTATCTTTTACAGTCTGGAGTAAAATAACGGTTACATAAGTTGTATATGAATACTTTTTTATAATACATGGAAGTGTATGCAGTGCGATATCAGTATGCTTAGATTGACTAGCTTTATGTAAGAATGTATGTTAAGGACTTGTTCAAAATCTAGGACATGGGAAAGTAAGAGATGCAGCCTCAAGAAAGGAAGGCTTGGAGGAGGCACAAGGAAAATAAAGATATGATGGTGCTAGAGGGGTGTATATTTGTGATGGCAGTAAATTAAGGTTTGTGCAGCAGAGAGTTATGGCATGAAGTCCGTATAGCTCTATTAGTACCAGTATAACTAGGGTTGGTACAGAGCCATTTATCAGATGTTGCTTTAGTTGGCATTAGTCTTTCAGGTGGTGGGGGTGGTATTCCAGCAATAAGCAATGCAATGTGAATATAGGACATACTTGGAGAATAATGATTTGTCAGTGTCGAGATCTGTTATTTTTTGATTGTAAAGATGGAGAATTTTTCAGGGTTGTACTTGAGTTTTGTCTTTCGGCTTTTTCCGCTAAGGGGTGGCCACAGCGGAACTCCGGTCCGCTAATGATTGGCAGATTTTTACGAAACTTTGATGTGCCAGCTCGATGCCCAACCTTCAACGAAGGCACGCCCATTTATGCACACATGTCTTTCGAACGCTACCCAACCACGGAGAGGACATGCAGAATCCACACAGGAGGCACTCCCAAGCCGAAAATCAAACGGGAGAACCTCTTGCTGTGGAATTACTTAGTTGGAGCTAGTTTAGAGAGCGACAGTGATGTAATCTTTACTGTTTGCGAATTTCACTGCTTTGTTGTAGCATTATTCTAGTTAGGCTGAGAGAGAGGAGTTGAGATTGGTTAGGATAGGAAACTTCTGTAATATGGTGGGAAGTAGACAAACACTTGGCCACTTTTCTATCAAGAGTCTCCAAGTTGCTGTTCTTGACTGCAAAGGTGTTGGTGTCATCTTTATGGCTTGCTAATAAAGATGGAAATAAAATTTCAGGTAGTTCTCCATAAACACACAGTAGTTTGGTGTGGGATGCCAGTCTTTATTATACTGTCGTCCAACAAGATCAATAATGTAGCACCACACTGCAGAACAAACCAAAGCAAACTTGTGGAAGATCATAGGTGGGTGCTAGGCTATCTGCCCGAAGGCATTTATAAGCCTAGCCAGAATGTGTTGGCTTTCGTCGCCCCCTTAGATTAGTTCCCTGTGCTTCTGTCCAGCAGAGCCAGAAGTGATCTCAGAGGTAAACTTTGTTTCCCATCCACTCGTCAAGGTTTCTTTTGAAGAGTGTTGGCGAGTAGCTCTGCCTAATGAAGATTCAAATCTTGTTCCAAAGTATGGGAAGTGTCTGGGACAGGAATCTGTCCCCCCCAGCACGCCCTATTTATTGTTGTGGTGAGGTTTAGATCCCTAGAGCGTGTGGCTCGAGGGGATAAGGTTTTCTTTAGGTGAAGCATGTCTATCAATTCTGGGTTGGACATGGCCTTGTATGTCAGGCAGCTATCACCTCTGAGTAGGTGGTATGCAACAGAGTACAACTGTTGTTTTTTCAGTCGAGCTGCATAGGGCATCTGTTTGAGACCAGTGATCCTGTTGGTGAGGTACTTCAGTTGTCTTTCCAGCTGTTGTAGGTGTCTTGTAAGGTACATCCCAAATGGGGCGTTGTAATCTATGATGGGTCTGATGAGTGAGTAGAGGGGTACAATGACCTCTTTTGATCTGGATGCGAACCCTTATGTGATTAGGTGGGCCATATAGAAGAAATTTCTAACCACTTTGGCAATGTGACTATCAAAGGTGAGGTTACTATCTACTTGGATCCCCAGATCCCTTATGTCTCCCGTATTTAGGGGGCTACCACCTATGTGGTAGTTTGTGTGTACTTTGTTTTTTCCAAAGGGGATGACTATGCACTTTTTGGCATTTAGCTTGAGGCCATGATTTTGATACCAGGTATCAAGTCTCAGTGAGACCCTTTTGGAAGGCTGTTTGTGTCAGCCGGAGAGTCAGTTATAGCCCCTAGTTTGCAGTTGTTTGCGTACTTGGTCAGCCATAGTTCTTCTGTGCTTGCCTGTACCTCTGAGAAGTATATGCCGAACAGGAGGGGTCCTGGGACTGAGCCCTGGGGAACGCCACTTGTAACCGGTTTAGAGTCGGACCTAGCTCCCGCAACTCTCACCATGTGGGTTCTGTCCGTGAGCCAGTTGGAAACCCATCTTGTGACGTAGGGGTTTATGTTCAGGCTGGTGAGCTTGTCTATAATACTAGAATGGGGAATGGTGTCGAAAGCCTTAGTGAGGTCTAGGTAGGCTGTGTGTACCACCTTTCTCTTGTCTATAGCCTTGGTAACTGTCTCAAAGAAGTCCATCAGGTTTAGGAGGCATGATCTGCCCTTAACAAAGCCAAACTGGGTAGGGTCCAGTGTTTGGAGGTTCCCAATGTCTCTGTTAATGAGTTCTATGATGATGCGCTCTATAGCCTTGCAGACCAAGCTAGTCAGACTTCTAGGGCAATAGTTCCCAGGGTCTATTGTGGCTCCACCTTTGTGGAGCGGAATAACCGTTGCTGTGCACCACTCTATGGGTATGTAGCCTGTGGAGAGGCTGAGTTTGAACAGTTTGTTTAGGTGAGGGGTTAGTTCGTCTTCGAGCTCGTGTAGGACGCAGCCTGGAACACTGTTCGGTCCCACTTATGCTGTGTTTTTGGCTTTGGAGAAGGCTGTTTTAACCGCAGTGTCTGTGATTTCAGGGACTCTACATTCTTCTGGTATGGTTATGGGCCATTTTGGGGGGTGAGGTTTGCGCTGAACCTGTCTGTCAGGATGTTGGTGATATCGGAGTGTACTTTGTGTCATTCTGCACCAACTCCAAGCAGATCTGAGCATTGCCACTTAGATTCTTGACATAGCTAAAGAATGCCTTGTGGTTATCTTTGGAGTCCTTGGTAATTTTTCTTTCAAAGCTCGCCTTGGATGATTTTTTATGAGGGAGCATAGTTTCTTGCTGATACTGATCAGGGACATTTTCCCTTCTTGAGATTTTACTCTCTTCTGTACTAGTTTCCTCCTTCTATTGTATAGCTTGTTTATGGCAGGAGTCCACCAGACTGGTTTCCTTTTCTTGGAGGAGTGAGTCTTTGTTTTGCTTGGGATGGCACAATCCATGCTTTCTTGTAGCTGCCCATAGAATGCATTATTAAAGGTTTTGCAGCTTGGACAGTGTTATCCTTCAGCATAGGGCTTTGAAACATTCCACCTCGATTTTAAGTAACGTGAAGTTTGCTTTTGAAGTTTTTCACAGTGGTTTTCTTCTCCAGGGGTGGGGGCAGAATATGGATATTCAAAGTGATTTGTTTATGGTCAGATCTAACCAGCGAGGGGTTGACCTCTGGTGTGGAACACCAGTCGCCCATGTTGGTGATGACCAGGTCCAATATTTTGTCACCTCTGGTGGGAGTGTTGGCCAGTTGAACCAGGGCGTTTGAGTTTATAAATTCTAGGAAAAGATGGGCAAGGGAGTTAGTACTGGAGTAGTTCTCCCAGTTAATGTTTGGGTAATTGAAATCAAATATTAGGGTGTTTGGTAGGACCTTTGTTTCCCAGCGTTTCTAGAAACGTGGAATGGGGGTCCTGGGAGACGTGTTGGGTGATCTGTAGCAAGCTACAATTTGAATTGCAGATGTTCGTCATGTTTCACTGTTGCAGTCATATTGGGTTATCCTGCTGGCAGGCTACCCGCAGTCGGCCTGAATTCCAAAGTCCTGGTCCGGTGTCTGTTGCTGTCTCCTCCCTGACGTCAGTGTGCCAGGGGTATAAAAGATGCAGCTGACGCCCTTTTCTTCAGTCTTTCTTGCCGCGCGGTGCCTGAAGCAAAGGGTTTGTGTTACTGCACATATATCTATTTTCTCCATATTGAGGAGTGCCTCGAGTGCGTGCATTTTGAGGTTTAGACTTCTGGCATTGAGTAGTATTATTACCCTCAGTTTTTTGTTACTTGTGCTATGTAGAGCGGTGGGTTTGTCTTTTGAGCCTTACCTAAAAAGGCACTATGGGGTGGCAAGAGCCTTGGCCAGTATTCGAAAGCCTAAGGGAGACAGGTGCTAGCCGTCTCTAGCGAAGCAGTGTGGCTTGTCGAGCATGTCATCCCAGGTGGGCAGACACTGGATCCCCTTTGACACCAGAAACTTGGCCATTTGTTGAAATTGAGAATTTTTCTTTATGCCGTGGTATTCTTGTTGAGGGCAGGATGCTTCTCAGGGTCATACCGGCCTGGGCTACGTGATCAGAGAGCTCTTCCATGTCTCTTTTCATGTAGTCCAAGGAGGTACGGCTTGGGTCATTCACACCAACATGGACAATGACAGAGTCATATTTGTACTTGTTCTGGAGTGACCTGAGTGCTTGTGTTTGGTGGATCCTGGCACCCGACAGGCAGCTGACAGTAACCTTCTCCTTATTCAGGCTACTGAGTTGGGTGTCAGTGTGCCTGACTATATAGAGTCACCTATTACCGGTATGTTATTTTGCCTTAAGGGCTGTGATTGCATGGCACACTGGTTTTGTGAAGTATGTGTTTCATGGTTTGTGTTTGGGGGGTGGAGGTTGCTTGGATGTTTGCTTTGGAGGTCTCTGTTGGTTTTGCTGATATTTATTTAGAGCCTTCAAGTATGTTTTCATGTATTTGTGTGTTTTCTGCCAGTGCTGGTTTAATGGGTCTATGTAAGACTGATGGTGTGATGCAAGTATTTCCCTTCTCCTCTTGACTGTCTGATCCAGTCTTAGGTTGAGAGAGCTTAGCCTCTAGTTTGGCTGTATAACTGCATCTGTCGCATGTATTAGTGTTTTGGTGTAGGAGGAGGGGGCTGCCTTGTGTTCATGAGGCAGTTGTAACATTGCCTCAAAATGCCCAGATTCACCAGTTGGACTGGAGAGTACACCTGAAACTGCCCTTCAGACATGCCTGGATAGGTACAGTGAACTGTTTTACTGAATGGCTGGTAAGGTCGAATAGAGAGCCTTGTCCTACTGTACAGTACAGGAGGGTCTGGTACTAGGGTTTGTAAGTGCGTGCTATAAGTTTTGAGCAAATTCAGGGCTGAGAAATGAATGGCTTGAATGCTTAAGTTGAAAGTTTGTCTAGTTCCAAGGGAAAAATTGAAGAGGGAAACTTTGTGGAGCCGGGAATAGTTTTACCCTAGCTAACTGGCGTGCAGTGGGCATATATGGTATTTATAGCAGGGAAATGAAAGAAATTAGCCCAAAATGGCCAATAAACTATTAATTTCTGGGCTGAAACCACTCCTCCAGGGACAGATAGGCTGCTCAAATCCCCCCTCTCAAACAGGTGAACAGAGAAACTCCCTTCTATCCAAGTAAGGTACGGGCAAATGCAGAGATTTGTAATACAGCCCTGAATTCAGCACTAACCTGAAAACTGCACTGTACTAGCTTAGAAAGGCGGGAAACGTGTGTGTGTGTGTGTGTGTGTGTGTGTGTGTGTGTGTGTGTGTGTGTGTGTGTGTGTGTGTGTGTATATGTATAGGTTCATAGGTTAGGTTCATACTAGGCTATCTGCCCTAGGGCATTTATAAGCCTAGCCAGAGTATGTTTGGCTTTCGCCACCCATTTTAAATTAATTTTGCTATGCCCTTTTTCGAGGTTAGTATACTGTGCCTCTGTCCAACAGTGACACAGAAGTGATACCCAGGGTAAACCTACGATCTCTCATCCACTCATCAAGATTCCTCTTGAAAAGAGTCAATGAGGGACTCTGCCTAACCTGGACTGGGATTTTATTCCAGAGTGAAGGGAGCCTCTGGGTTATGAATCTGTCCCTCCAGCATGTCCTATTTATTTCAGTGCTGAGGTTCAAGTCTCTCGAGCGTGTAGCTCGATGGGATTTGGATTTTTTGAGGTGCAGCGTGTCCCTTAATTCCGGGTTGGACATGGCCTTGTACGTCAGGCACAGGTCACCTCTGAGCAGGCGGTATGCCACTGAGTAGAGCTGGAGTTTCTTTAACCGGGCAGCATATGGCATCTGTTTGAGCCCTTTGATCCTCTTGGTGAGGTACTTTTGGGGTCTTTCCAGTTGCTGCAGGTGTCTGGTAAGGTACATCCCAAAAGGGGCATTGTACTCAATTATGGGCCTGATGAGTAAAGAGGCACGATGACCTCCCCTAATCTAGATGTGAATCCCTTCATGATTAGGTGGGCTATATAAAATGTTTTTCTAACCACTTTGGCCACGTGGTTGTCAAATGAGAGATTGCTATCAACTTGAGTCCCCAGGTCCCTAATTACTTCTTCTGTACTTAATGGATTACCACCTATGTGGTAATTTGTGGGCTCTTTGTTTTTGCCAAAGGCGATGACTATACACTTTTTGGCGTTTAGCTTGAGGCCATGGCTCTGGCACCAGTTGTCTGTTTCTGAGGCCCTTTTGGAGGATGCTTGTGTCGGCTGGAGAGTCGATTATGGCGCCCAGTTTGCAGTCATCTGCGAACTTGGTCAGCCACAGTCCTTCCGTGTTGGCCTGTACCTCCGAGAAATATATACCGAACAAGAGAGGTCCCAGGACTGAGCCTTGTGGGACGCCACTTGTAACTGGTTTGGAGTCTGACATGGCTCCAGCAGTTCTAACCATGTGGGTTCTGTCCTTGAGCCAGTTTGCAACCCATCTAGTGACATAGGGGTTTATATTTAAGCTGGTGAGCTTATCTATAATGCCCGAGTGGGGTATTGTATCGAAGGCTTTTGCGAGGTCCAGATAGGCTGTGTGGACCACCTTCCCTTCGTCAATGGCCTTGGTGACTGTTTCAAAGAAGTCAACCAGGTTTAAGAGGCAGGATCTGCCCTTAACAAAGCCAAACTGGGTAGGATCCAGTGTCTATAGGTCCCCAATATCTTTATTTGAGGTCCATGATGATCCTTTCCATAGCTTTGCAGACCAAGCTAGTCAGGCTTATGGGGCGATAGTTTCCAGGGTCCGTTGAGGCACCACCTTTGTGGAGAGGGACCACTGTTGCTGTACGCTACTCTTTGGGTACATATCCTGTAGTAAGGCTGAGATTGAACAGTAGTTTTATGTTTGGGTTTAGCTCTTCTTGGAGTTCATGTAGGATGCAGCCTGGGACACCATCTGGTCCCATTGATGCTATGTTTTTTGCTGTGGAGAGGGCGGCTCCCACCTGAGCATCTGAGATGTCAGGGGGGCAGCACTCTGCTGGGATAGATATTTGCCCTTTTGGTGGGGGGGGAGAAGTTTGCGCTGAACCTGTCAGCTAGGATGTTGGCAATGTCTGTGGGGTCAGTGTATTTTTGTCATTTTGGACTAATTCTGAGCATATCTGGGAATTCCCACCCAGGTTCCTAACATAACTAAAGAAAGCCTTGTGATTATCCTTAGTGTCCTGTGCAATTTTTCTCTCGAAGCTGGCCTTTGACGATTTTATGAGTGCCCTTAGTTTTTTGCTAATACTGATCAGAGATGCCTTCCTTTTTGGGATTTTGCTCTATCATGTAGTAGCTTCCTCCTTCTATTGTATAGTTTGTTTATGGCTGGGGTCCACCAGACAGGTCGTCTGCCTTTGGGGGATTGGGTCTTGGTTTTATTTGGGATTGCATGATCCATGCAGTCCTGAAGGTGTTCATAGAATGCATTTATAAAGGATTCTGCGGTCTGGGCCGTATTTTCCACAGGCCCGGGGGCTTTGAAGGATTCCACCTCGGTTTTGAGGAGTGTGAAATTTGCTTTAGAGAAGTTTTTCACTGTGGTTTTCTGGGCAGGGGGTGGGGTCGGGATGTGAATATCCAGTGAGGTCAGTTTATGGTCTGATCTTACCAGTGAGGGATACACTTCTGGTCTGGAGCATAGTCCCCATGTTGGTGATGATCAGGTCCAGTATGTTTTCCCCTCTTGTGGGAGTGGTAACAAGTTGTTCCATAGCATTTGAGTTTATGAATTCTAGGAACCTTTGGGCAAGGTTGTTGGAGCTAGAGTAATGCTCCCAATCTATGTTTGGGTAGTTGAAGTCGCCCAATATAATGGTGTTCGGAGAGACCTTCATATTTTCCAGTGTTCTCAGGAAGGCCGAGTGGGGTTCCTGGGTTTGGGAGGGTGTTCTGTAGCAGGCTATAAACTGGAAGGCAGTTTTACCCACTGTTAGTTGCACATGGATAGTCTCTGATGCTTCGTGCTTTGCCACCAACCTGGAGGTGTGGGTATCTTTGATGAATATCGATACCCCCCCCTCCTTTTGTGGTTCGGTCCAAGTTTTGGGGCCGAAAAGCATGGTATGAGGTATAACCTGGTAGTGCTGGGGTGCTCTCGGGAGCCCTGAACCAGGTTTCTGTTACTGCACAGATATCGATGTTCTCCATGCTAAGGAGAGTTTCGAGTGCATGCATCTTGACGTTTAGACTTCTAGCGTTGAAGTAGCATTACTCTTAGTTTCTTAACCCTTGTTATACCTATGGAGGTGGGTTTGTCTTTTGAGCCTTGCCTAAAAAAGGCACTATGGGGGAGCGAGAGCCTTTGCCAATATCCGAAAGCCCAGGGGTGACAGGTGCAAGCCGTCCCTAGCAAAGCATCGTGGCTTGTCGTGCATATCATCCCAAGCTGATGGGCATTGGATCCCATTTGAATGACACCAATACTTAAGCCAATTGTTGAAATTGATCATCTTGTCTTCATACTGTGGCATCATTCTTGGTGAGGGTAAGATGCTACTCAAGGTCAGGGTCATACCAGCCTGGGCTACATGCTCAGAGAGCTCCTCTGTCTCTTTTCATGTAGTCCAGGGAGGTACGTCTCAGGTCATTCACACCAGCATGGACAATGACTGAGTCATATTTGTACTTGCCTTGGAGTGACCTGAGTGCTTGTGTTATGTGGCGGATCCTAGCGCCAGACAGGCTGCTCACCGTGACCTTCTCCTTGTTCAGCCTGGTGAGCGGGACGTCAGTGTGCCTGACGATGGTCACCTTGTTTATATATATATATATATATATATATATATATATATATATATATATATATATATATAGATATATATATATATCTATATAGATATATATATATATCTATATAGATATATATAGATATATATAGATATATATAGATATATATAGATATATATAGATATCTTTGTGTGTGTATATGTATGCTATATATATATGTGTATATAATATATATATGTGTGTGTGTGTATGTATGTATGTATATATGTATATATATATATATATATATATATATATATATATGTGTGTATTATAACTTTTTTTTTCAGAAAATAAAGCAGATACACTGAAAAAAAAGTTTAAAAGCACAGAAAAGAATACTTATTGTTGTATATCGCAGATCAGAGTTGTAGTCAATGCCCCCAGTAATAAAGTAGGAAGAAACACAAATGCAGTAAAAGCAGATGAATAAAGTGCAAGTTTTATATAGAACAATAGAAAATGAACAAACTGATTTAAACAAGTTACCCAATTAACCATAAAAAAAGCTCAAACTGAGCCCCGTTCCAGCATTGTTCAATCAGACAAGTTCTAACTGCACACACCTGCTTACTAGGATGCAGGGGAACCTTCTCCAAAAAAAGATGGGCCTGGATCAGTGCTCAAGTTATACAAACAAAGCTAGATTCAGCAGGCCTGAATCTGGTCTATGCTACAGTAACAAGGCGCACCAATTTCAGAAAGAAACAGTTCCAATAAGCAGTCACAATAAGCCTCTGACCAGAAATTCCCAGCCCAGAAGGGCAGAATCCAGACTCTCCTCCCACAAGAGTGCAGACCACCAACCTTCTTAATGTAGAATAACTGGCCCTGAAGCCCAAGTGCTTAAGCCAGAACTAATATGCTTTTAGAATAGCAGACACTGGGCCTTCAATCAGCAATTCCCTGCTTAGAAGGATGTAAGCTACCTGTCCTGCTACAACAGTGCAGACCACAAACCTTCCTAATGTAAAACAGCCTGTATTAAGTCCAATTGCTTAAACCAAAAGACTTAGAATAACAGTTAAAATTGAATCAGGCTATGACCAAGCAGTAATAAATTTAAGAAAAGCAAAATAAAGTAGGCAGAAACTCGGTGTGTTCCAAGGTTTGATGGATCCAGAGTGAAGTATTTCTGGGTGAGTGGAGTATGGGTAGTGTCCTAGCAGTGTGGAATAATCGGCGTGTTGAACTATGGTGGTCAATTTTTAAATGGTATTGTCCTAGTATGTAGCTTTGCGGAATCCCCAATGGATATGGGAAGGAGAGCGGAATAATCTGTCCATTTCACTGCTTGGGTCTTTTTTAGTGAGGTAAGAAAGAAACCAGTTAAGAGAGGAAAGTGATAGCCCATCGGAAGGGAGTTTAGGCGAGTCTGATTAACTATGTCAGACTTGGATAGATAAAGAAATAGGGCTGAGGGGTAGATCACTTCAATCTCTATTGTGATTCATTGTATTAGTGAACCTTAAAGGCAATGGTTATATTGTGATTAGGCCTGAAACCATGCTGTGAGGGAGACAGGAACTCATGCGATGTAGCATATGTAGTAAGTTGAGAGTTAATATGTATTCCCAAGACTTTGGATAAGGATGAGAGAAGGTTGACCAGTTCTAGAGTTTGTGAGCTTGGTTGATGAACTGCCTTTTTATGGAGGGGTATTGTATAGGATCCCCCCCAAGACATAATTTCTTAACTAAAGCAGTTTATTAGACTTGCATATACTGTTTTAATTCTATCTGCAGTGAGGTCAGGAGCAGTAGTTGTCATAAAGGTGCATTAGATGTTGGCACTGGATTTGAGTGTGAAGGCCTGTTGTGGTTTCATTGATAGCAGTGGGATGTCTAGATTTGTAGTAGTGTTTGTAGGAGGAATATTACTGTAGTTAGAAAATGTGAATTAAACTGTGAAGCAGTGCTTTGGGGTTTATTGGTTGTGGATGGGCTGGGATGGGTTGACTTTTTTTTAACCCCCCAGGACTAAGCAATGTAACTATTGATGAATTCCAGAAATTTTGGGGATTGTTTGATTTTTGGCTGTTGTAGTAATATATATTTTTATCCTGTTTAATGCGTTGTTTGCTGTGATTCCTAAACTGCATGTATTGTTGCAGGGTTGTTTGCCATAACTTTATCTGTAAATTGCACAAGTTGCCTTTTTTTATTTAACCAAGGAGATGGTTTAACGTTTTTTTATGGTGCTTGCTATGCAGGATATTTAAAAATATTGCATTAAATGCATTTGCGGTTTCATCACGTGGAAGAGCTTTAAGTGAAGCCCAGTTTATCTGTAGCAGATTGGAAGTAAGTTTTTTTCAAGTTAGTGAGATTTCTAACTGTGTAATACTGATGAACCTTGTGTTGGCTGTTTGTGGTGCCTGTCTTTTATTTTTCTTCTTAGAATCCAAGTCTTTTGAGCTAATACCACAAAGGGAATGGAATCCTATGTTAACTTAGGCATGGGTTCAAGTTCATGAAATTAGTGTTTAAGTCTTTGTTAGTCAGGAGTGCTCTTTGAAGCACCTGCAGTGTGTCCAGTAATGACTCCTCCAAAAAGTCATATGGAGTTGCATGCATTGGTAACATATCCAAATATGATTGTAAATTGTATATATAAAAAAAAAAAGTCCCGTTGCTCCTGCTACTGTTAGAACTGGCTGGGTATTTTTCTTGTACACTGCCCTCATTTCTGCCTGCAAATCCTGGTATTTTATGACTTTGTCTCTCTCAACGTACAACACTGTAGTCACTGGGTGTAGCAGTTTGTGATTAGTGCTACGTGTCTTTTCATGAACTACTGTATCTGATTTTCTTGCGTCTGTTTTTTGAACTGTTGGTAAATGGGTGATCCCATGAGAGAAACCTCATTTTCTATAATGCTTTGTGGCTCATGTTTCCAGTGTTTTTTCAGCTACTTCAATACTGTAATGTTAGCACAATCCCCAGTGCAACTCTTAGAATTATTCTCCACATGTTTCAAAACTTTCACTATGTTTGGGTCTTGTGAGGTCAGCAGGTAATGTATGCAGTCCCAAGATTGCAGATCTGTACATGTAATTGATTTTGAGGAGGCCCATACCCTCTTCAGAATGAGGAATGTATAGTCTTGATATAGACTTATTATTTATTGAATTTTTTTTTAATTTATATTTGGTGAGTATGAAGCATCTTCCTTATTTTCCTGTCCAACCGATCGAACACCTTTTGGGGCAAGTCGCTCCAAAATTATGAAGTAGGACAGGAAGAGGAAATTGGTTTAAAACTTGGACTTTGTTCCTAGATGTCAATGCTGTTTTTAGTATTAAGTTTAGTTTTCTAAAATATTCCTTACTTTTATTTGCTTTTGTTCATGTCTTCATGTCTTAAGTTCCTTCATCAATTCCCAAATCTTTATACAACTCCCTCTTGCTCAAGTTCTTTTATGTCACATTTCTGTCCCAAGCAAGTGTTTTCTTGGTGCTGCAGCTTTATTGCTTTAAACTTAAGGTTGCTTTTGCACATTTGCCAAGACCAAATGACATTCTTACATCTGAAAAAGTTTTACCACTTGCAATTGAGCTTTCAGTACATTTGATGAACTGGACAGTTTTAAGACATCCACAAAAATAAGATGACAAATCTTTGCACTGCTGTTTTCTGGGAGTCAAATTGTAGCAAAGACCTAATCTGTTAAGTAGGCATCTAGTCATCCTGGAATATCCCCCTTTGAAAATGTATCCCTGTAAGAAGTTGTCCTTTGTCATGGCTTAACTGCAGAGTGGATTGCCACTGTTTCATGGTTGCTAAAATGTAATTGATCAGTGTAGGATGAGTATAGGGTATATGTTACACATTGTGAAACATTCTTGTATCCATGAATGTGGGATGCTGCCATATGCTTTTTTTGTAGTTTATCCATGCCATACTTTGATTCTTCTCCTTTTTAAAGTTCACTGTTATGCCTTTAACTGTAAATGATCCTTTGTTCCATATGACTTTCTTTTGTTACCCTTTTCTATTGCTATGATTGAATTTTCTTCTAAATGACTGTAAACTCTGTGGGCATAATTTCCAGTGTGTTGTTTACATGTTATTGGAAGGCAAGTTATTGGCCTATAGTTCTTAGGCTGGCTTGTAGGTTCACTCATAAGTAGAAGTACTGGTTTTCCTGTTAACCAGGCTCATGTCTGTTCGGGGTGCGCATGTAAGTAGTTCTTACTCCTGGCTGAATCTTCATGTGGATATGTTGATACTTTTAGCCAGAAGTTAAGTGATGTATCTAGGCATGGGGTTTTCCAACTGGGAGCTTTTCTTAACTTTGTTCTCTCTGGCTGTTACTTCATCCCATTCCATATTGTGTACATTTTAACTACTCATTCTTTTACTTCTGTACATTTGGCGTCTTAGTTCCACGGGATCTTCGTAGATATTTCTCCAAAATGTGTCTATTTCATCTCTTTTTGGTGGTGGTTCAGTTTCTTTTGCCTTGTTTCCCAATTCTGTATAAAACTTTTTTGGGTCATCAATAAATTGCTTATTTTGTACTTTTCTTTTATGTTTGCATATCTTCTACATTTTTCTGCCTGTGTTAATATTTTTAGTTTATTCGCGATAATGCACAGTAGATCGTGATCTGTCCTGATACTGCACATTACTTTTATCACATCATTGTCTTTGAGTATTTTTGTTCATCTGTTTCTTATGTACTCCTCTAATAGTGACATTTCTTGTCTTAATTGCTTTAGTTTTCTCTATTCAGTACTTCTGTAATGGCCTTTATTACCATGTGTTTTCTGTGGTAATACCTTTATCTGCTGTTAATTTAGCTGCACAGTAATATATTCTATTTACTTCGTTATATCTCATGAATCTCTGAAAAGTCCTAATTACTGTATTCATTTGTTTTATTAAACTTATAACTTTTTGGGTTTTAATTTTCTATAGTCTGTTTCTTTCATTGATCTTAATGTCTGTCCTTTCTCTATTAAATCAAGCAAATTCTTTTCTTGGGTTACTTTCTTAAAAAGTGAGGAGGCATTTTGTTCCGGAGCATCACCTGTGCCACATTCTCTTCAGTCTTTTATATGGGAACGCGCTGGCCTATCACTCCACAACATTGACTGCATCAGAGTTGCCACATTTTCTTGTTCTGTCTCTTGTGGTACAACTCCAACTGAATGTTTGCACTGGTTTCCTATGGAAAGCTGTAAAGTATCTTCATATGGCAGATGTTTCCCACTCCACTGTTTTCTCCTTAATTTGGGGATCCTTTGGTCTATCCTGTTGTGTTATCAATAGCTGGATTTTCTACATTAAATCCTTCACTTTAAGCTAATCCATAACTTTGGTTTCTATATCTTTAACTTCTTCATTACTGATTTCTTTCTCTCCTTTTCATCTTTTTCTTATTTTTGTGATGTAAAATCTTCCATGTCTGGATGACTTTCTGTATTTCTCTTCATGTGTCTTTAGTGCTGCTCTTTTGTTTTAGGTTTTGCTTTCTCCTTTACATATGTATATATTGCACCAAATAATTTTTTTTTTTTGGTTTCCCATGTCTGTATTTTCCCTTCAGATGTGTCCTACTTCCCTGTTTCTCCTTATTTGTGGGACTAATTCCATCATGCTGTGATACAATCTTTAACTTTTACACTAAATCCTTCACTTTGTAGGTATTCCATAACTTCAACTTGAATGTACGTTGAATAATCTTTTGTTCTACATTCCTTCTTTGTGATCTTGCGTTTTCTATTGTGAAATTTTTCATATCTGGATGCCTTTGCTTGTATTTCTATCTGAATATGTTTGGGGTTGCCTTTTTTGTGTTTTATTTGGCTTTTATCCTTTGCATAAATATAGCTGATCTTTTCCATGTCCCATATTTTTTTTCATAACTTTCAAAAGTCGTTTTGTTCTTTATTTTTTCCCACTTTCTCGGTCGCTGCCTTTTTTTTTTTTTGTCTTGTCCCTGGGCCTGACCTACCCCCATTGTAGGAATGTATCTTGAGGATTCTGCATGGTCATCATTTCCAGTCCTGACACCAGTGCACCTCCCAGGATTGGGCACTCCTTTTTATCCTGGCTTTTGTGAACCCAGCTATTTATCTATTAAATACCTACTTCTGTTCATGAGGTAGGCTATATAAACTGTAGTCTATCATTGTCGTCTTGGTGAGAACTCATGAAGGTACTCTCCAAAACCTTGAGGATGAATTGAATTTTAGCAGTACTACTCATTTGCTTGCTGACCCCTCTCTCTATTCGGATCCCTGTGTAATAGTGAAGAACCTTGTGGGTATGTTTGTGGTGTCTTATGTAGCTTAGTTGGTCTCTTACACAATATGGTAAGGCACTACTTGTGGCGACATTATTTGGGGTGGGTGATGAAATCCACTCTAGGATGGATTCTTGGATGTGGCCTTGTTAATTCTAGTTGGAAGTCTTGATCGGTTGAGAGAAGTCGTATAGCTGAATTAAATTTGTTGGGTTTTCTTGGTATCTTTCTTGACAGTCTGTTAACACCTCCCAGAAGGTTTCCAGTCTTTGCAGAGAACTAGGAACGGATCTCTCCTTTGAGTGTTGATTCCAGGTAATACATATAGACCTGTGATGACTAGAGATTTGTGAATATTTGGTTTGAGCAGTAAGATGAGAAGTTCAGCACTGGTGAGTGGGTATAGTATCTTGGTAAATGAAGAGATTTGAAACATTTCTGTACTTAATCTTCTTTTTCTGTCTAGTCTGAGTATATTGTAACATGGTGGGGTATTTCTGTCTCTTTACTAATTTTACTTTAACTAGGTTTCTGTGTCTCTGAAGAGATCAGACAAGTGGGCTATGTAGGCATGAACATCTTTTGATTTTGTTGAGATTTCTTGGATTACTAAGTAGCATTTTAAGTCCTAAGTGGTTCGAGAGGTAGCCTGTTGCTGTTTTGGCGTGCGTGGGGGTTGGTTTGGTGGGGTATGGGGTAAGACTGAGTCCAAGATTGAGGTATATTCCATCCAGTATTATTGTCGAGTTAGTGTGGTTATTGAAGAGCCTCTTGTGTCTAGGCTCGAGTTTATAAATTATTTTGGATAATGGTAGAGCATGTACTGCTTGCTTGTATTTCAAGATGCTGATGTAATTTAATGTTGAGTAGGCTTGAGGAGGTGTTAGAAAAATGTGTTCTTGAATTTTGGGTCAAGTACTGTTATAACAGGATTAGGTAAGTAACTGTGGGTGAGGGACTTGGCTGCTTGAGTGTGTGAAATGCTAGTGATAGAATAAGTATTGACATATTTGTGATTTAAAAGTATGCATAGATGGGAGATAGTGTGGTGGGAGGAGTGTGGACTGATGTTACAGATGGTAGAGATTAATGGGAGTTTAGGGTGAGTTGGCTGATGGATAGCTAGCTATAGGGATTAATAGGTGTAAGAAGTTATTGGTATGAATGAGGCTGATTTTTATATGGTGAGAAGTTTGTCTGGGTTGGGGGTGGGTAGGAGAAGGACCTGCTTTTCCAAGAGGTCTTGTGGTGTACTTTGAGGTGTTTGGAGCAAGAGGTTTTTGTATTGAGAGTGCTTCTGAGGTGGAAAAGCTATACGAGGATGAGTTCTTCATAGCTCTGAAGTTGGGGTCCTGTAGGAATCGGTAATTTCTATTTTCTTCAGGTAACTAAGGAAACGTTTGGCTTATTAACTAAAAATCAAATGACCAAGTGATATTTGTAATTGGGAAAGGTGCTCTGAGCAGTACGTCCCAAACTGTGTTGTGCCTTAATAATAATATAGGGAAAGTATGACATACTTTGGACTGGAGAGTATTCCTTTGATTTGGCAAGGTATATGGGTTTAACTATAATTGATGTAAGACAGAGTAGTTTTGCTGTTGATGAAGCTATAACTCTCTCTCGTCTTAAACGAGGTCCATTTTATGTACTAATCAGCAAATCGGACATTTCCCGAAGGCGGTTATATTGTGTCTTTTGCCATTTTAAAGATCATTTTGAAAGGGGGGATTCAGTTTACTTGTCACCCACGAGTGTTTGCTTGCACTTTTTTTTTTAATTTTTATTTATTTATTTTTAAGTATATATACATCTACATATACGTATCTGTGTTTGTGGGTGGCTGGCTGTGTATGTATCTGTGTGTGGCTGGCTGGCCATGTATGTATGTATGTAAAATACATTTGTGTGTGTGGGGTGCTGAATATATATGTGTTTATGTATATGTTATGAAATTCAGCGTCTTGAGTTTTCAGTATTTTGAACTTTCGAGATTTTGGTCTCTGTCTTTTGAAATTAGAGTTTTTGGGCTTTAGAGATTCTGAAGTGAATGAGTATATATATATATAGTGTGTGTATGTATATAAAATGTGTGTGTGTGTAGTTTTGTCACTCAGATGCTTCTTAATGCAGAAGTCTGACGCCACCACATCCAACATTCCTGCACTGGTATTAATGTGGCTGCAGAAGATATTTGTAATGTGTTCAGGTGCTAAATAAATGCTGACTTGTTTAACACTGGGAAAAAAACTAAAATGGTTAGTTTTTTTGCCATGCTGTTAATTTAACAGGTCGGCAGTTTAGTTACTTGCGTTTTTTAACTAAGCATAGTGTAACTCCAGCACACAGTGATGTAAATACTTTTGCACAGAAAATGCAGTTGTGGCTTTAAACTTTCACATGTCATTTTATAAGACAAGTTTGTTTAAAAAAAAAACTGAAAAATTTATTTGCCAAGCTGTTGAGTGCAAATGTTTTTCATGTACCGGGGGGAAGACTCATTCAAACAGGAGGGGGTTGACACACACTGGCGTGATCTTGGAAGATTTAAAGTCATGGTCAATATACCGAGTGTTTGGTTCTGGAAAGCTTTGAATATCTGTAGGGGATTTAGTAAAACGCCCTTTTTTTTTTCTTATAGTCCTTGGTAAACTTGCTTAGCCTTAGACCTTAACATCTGTTGTCTGATTGGAGAAGTAAATGCTGAAAATAAGGGGACAAAAGAGAGAACTGGGAGACACCAGTGTTGACTTGCTTTTTTCGGGCGAGACAGTGCTGCCAACTGCTAATGAATAAAGGGTGGTATAAGGAGGAGTTTAGAATAGTGAACATTTTGAGTAGTGCTATCATGGGAAGTCTCTCTTTTTTAGGAGGTATTAATAAAGTGCAGATGGGCAGTGTGAACAGAATGGCAGTCATTACGTAGGACTGGTGGGGAAAGGATAATTGGTAAGCTCTGGATAACGGGATGGACAGATAGTATGCTTAGGCGTACTGTATTCTAACATAAAGTTACTGTAATGTAAACCTGGTTTAAGTTTGTTGGCTATCCAGAGACCTTTTCAGTTGTGCCCCTAGCTCTGTGGTAAACTATTGAAGATTCTTCCAGGACAAACTCATTTGGATGTCTGGTACATCTTACATTGTAATTATAATTAATGATGATGACTGTCGTACTAACAAGTATAGTGTGCCAGCTTTATTCATTGTATTGGTATGTGCACTGCTCTGTGTGTTCTGCAAGCTGTGCAGTAACGACCAAATAGGTCAAACACTTGAGTTAAGAGGTGGGACAATGTCCTCATTATGACATCAGTATTTTAGCAAGCTATTCAGAGGTGTTGTAGTTTATCGGTCTTTAATTTTGTTGTTTTTCCTGATTGTAGGAGTCTTTCATGTTCAGTTTTTTTTTTTTCAGATACCATATTAAGGTCATAACAGTAAAAGTGCCTGTTGGGGTCCAGTGTACTCTTAAGTATGTGTTTTAAGTAAAGTGTAGCGAAGATCGATTTGATGGAGCATGCTGAAATTTTAAAAAGAGTTTGGGAAGCCTGAATAAGAGTGAGGCATCCAGAAAAGGATTGAAGGATTTGGAATTTTTCAAGGGAAACTGAAGTTGCCAGGAAGATTAGGGTAGCACTGGATACACTTTGAACTAAGGCTTAGGTGTGTGTGTGTGTGTGCTTCTCCCTGTAGTTGGCACAAGATGAGAAACTTTTTTTCTTTTGTACTAAAAAGTCCTAAACCTAATTCTCTTGCACTTCCTGCTTCTCAGATTTTTTTTTTATGTATGCTGCCTACGAATGTCTTCCCCTAACCACTCACATATTCATTATCTAACTGACCAAGTGTCTGCCATTAATTTTCTGTGGTCTTGTCACTTGTTGGTGTGAGCTGTATTTTCCTAAAGTGGAACACTGTTCTATTTCTATAGGTTGGGGGGGGGGGGTAATGAATTTTAATCGACTTTGTATATCTGCAGAAAGGCATACTGGCACCTGTAATCTCTTATATTTTTAAGATGGCAAACTTGTTTAGTAAATGTCCTTACACTTGTCTCAAACCCAGTCTTAAGACACCTGCTGCCCATAGCCTTCTCAGCAGTCTCAGTCCCCAGCTTCAAAACTTGATGTTCATTAAATTTTGACCAGCATGCACACGGACTGATACACATACCATGTTTGAGTGAACAGTGAAGTTTTCACCCAGTTTCTTCAAAACTTATGTTGTAATGACAGATGCAAAAGCTGTTGGCAAATGTCAACTCGGGACATCCCACAGGTGTTTCAGCAAGCCCATTGCATGAACACTACTATTCCACAATTAGAGCAGCAATAGGTGGTAGTCCAGCTTTATTCCACCATTCTTTTACTCCGTGTATGCAATACAGACACACACCAGACATACAGATACTGACCTGCATGTGAGATGACCATGAACCATTGGCTAGTTCTCAAGTAAACCTTGTTGCATGGCTAATGTGGACAAAGTGAAGTGGTGGTGAAGTGTGTTGCTTACCCACCTCTTCAGAAAATAGTCCTGCAATGATAATGGGGAATCAATTCTACTGACACTTGGCTTAACGCCCCCATCACCTGCAGAAGTCCACTGCACTGACAAAACTCACTCCACAGCAAGGGAGCAAGGATGTCTCAGTCCAGATTTGCTCCACAGTTCTCTGTTATGCCAGAAGCATCATGCATAAACACACATGCTTGCACATGCAGACACACAACGACATAGAGAATGTACTGCATAACCCCAAAAAAATGGCCAATTATTTATAAATCTGAGATGTGGCTACTATTGCCAAAGCAACTTCTTAGGTCAGTCACCTACTTAGCAGTATGGTGTCAGTCTGTAGGTGGGCTGTGGTTGTGCATTACGTTGCGACTACGAGACACATCCATGCATGCACATGAGAACACAGACAAAAACACACACAGTGTACTGTTGTAAGTCTAGTGCATTGTCCACCTCTCCACAAAGCAGTGCTGCAATGTCTACAGGGGACAAAAGCCACAGATCATGTCAGATCAGTACCCAAACTGCTGCAGGAGATAAATGCACAAACATCTCTATCTCTGGCTTGGCAGAAAGCAGGTGTTGTTCCTTCTTTGCTCACCAGTTCTCTGTTAAATCATCAAACGCCTCTATTCCAAGAATATACAGATACAGATAAACATAAATTTCATATAAATATATTAAGCAATGTGCATCCACACATGTAGTTGTATCTTCTACTGACTGTGTACTCCCAATAGGCTACTGGCCCCTTTGCAAGGGGAAAAGCACGGTGGTATATGTACTTTTTCCTTGGGCTTTTCCCGGTTAGGGGTCGCCACAGCAGATCACCTGTCCACTCCTGATTGGCAGTGGAGTTTTTATGGTGTTGAGAATTTGGCCTGGACATCTGGGAACTTTGGCTTCTCTTTTGAGAGGTGCCATTAGATATTTAAAATTCCCAGAGCTACAACTACCGCAAGCTGATGGTGCTGCGGTTTAATGCCTTGTATGAAGGATGCCACACTCAGGAGAGCAGTAACTCCTAAAGCTACACTGCAGTATGAGCAATACAACAATTCATATCTAGGGCGGGACTAGAGCTCGCACCCTTCTGATCGTACAGCACTGAAGCTGTCCAGGGTGCCTACTGATTCGCTGAAACGGTATGCATGTGTATAAGTTATATAACGGACATCCACACACACAAATGTGTAACAAACAATTTGTATGGCTACATAACTATAGATTTCATATAAATTATAAAACGATGTACATATATGGACACATTAAGTGAGAGAATACTATGCAAGTTCCATTGGGACTACAATGTAAAATGTATTGAGTGTTTACTTGGTCACATGGGTTTATGTACTGTTATCTCACTTGGTATCCTTCCCCCTTCTCTCATGTTCATTCCTTGTTTCCTTCTTCATGCCTGTATTCTTTTTCTAAATTGTTTGTACATTTTGTTAATATGCGAATGGAAACTTTTTAAAATTTTTTGTTTATTGGGGTAGTGCGCTGATCTCTCTGGACCATTTGCAGGCACAGCCCAGGTGAATAGGATCACATAAGAAATGAACGAAACTTAGATAAGAGGATGTGCTACAAACCATATCCTTTTTTTACAGACTCAAGAATTTACCTTATTGCACTGAATGTATATGCCTTTTGAACAACTGATATATATTTTAACTTTGTACTCTAAGCAGTGTAAGCAGTGTATTCTTCCATGTCCACCCCATCTGGGTTGATCTTGAAAAATACAGCTATGGATCAGTGTTCTAACAAAGTTAACAAAAAGCAAATAAAAAAAAAAAACTCGTTAATTGGTTGGACACACCATATATAATTACCACGTATAGGTCATTCATCAAAAATGCACCAAGTGCCAGTAACTAGTCATGTGGTATGTATGATAGCAAGTAAAGAGTCTGGGCTTTGAAGTGATCCGCGTAGGACATTTTGTTTCTTCCCTGTATCCTTTTTGTAAGTATCCTTAGTGGATGTTCCAATTGCTGTATGTCTGGTCAGGTACATACCAAAGGGGGGTGTTGTACACTTTGGGTCTGGGGGTGGAGTGCAGTGGTACGATCTTTCTGGACCTAGATGACAAGCCCTTGCTTATAAGTTGAGCAACATTTTATTTTACCTTTGGATAAAAGTTAGCAACCTAGCCTTCGACCAACAACAGGAGTTCCCAGATCCCTGACTACAGAATCAACTTTTAGGGGTATTTTATGGATGTCTTGGCTACCCTGTGTGTTTGTCTTACCAAGAAATGCATTACTGTACCCTTTGGGATTGAGATGTTCTTGTTTCACTGTTGCATCATTACACTTGGGTTATCCCGCTGGCAGGCGACCCGCAATCTGCCCGAGTTCAAAAGTCTTGGTTTGGTGTCGGTTGCTGTCACTTCTTACCTGGTGTCAGTGCGCCAGGGGTATAAAAGTTGCAACTGACGCCATTTTCTTCAGTCTTTCATGCCGCGCGGTGCCCGAAGCAAAAGCCGTTCACAAGTGTCGGTCGTCCGACTCCTGAGATTTTCGAAATCAAATTTCATATCCAAATTCTTCAATAAAGCTAAGTACCCCTTTGGGGAAACTTTTTCTTGCTCCAGACCGATGTCAGCAAAAGTTAATTGTATTTCTTGTGGGAAGCAAATATGTTCACTCTTAGTGTATTCCTTGCCTAGGCCCTGATCACTACGTTACCAGTTGTTGGTTTTGTGCCAGATTTAATAAACGCACTATTAAACGTCTGTACGATTTTGCTTTACATTACTTTGGCCGAAGGTTTAATTACATAATGCCGTCGAACAACCGACGACCGGAATTTATAAAAAACGCAAAGACAAAGAAAAGGTAAGGCATCAGAGGTCCAAAACCGACGAAGCCTCTTCTAGGCCAGTCGCCGGTTCTCAGTGAGGCGCTTTTGCAGACCCTGACACCCGCTACCTCAGAGCCACAGGCCGTAACAGACAGCCACTTGGAGACACCTAGGCCTGTGGAAACTCAAGGTATTGGGCCTACGGAAATTATTCCCTCATATGGGTCTGGAGCCGCTGAGCAGGCGTCTGCTTCTGAGGGTGTTTTCAGACCTTCACAGCTTACAATTAAGCCCACTTCAGCAGCCAAGGCAAAGTCAAAAACACCATTAAAGACAAGGAAACAAGTACAGCATTCTCCTGAACAGTCATCCATGCCAAAGAAACGGATGCTAAAAATGGCCGAAGACCTAATTACTCAATCAAGGGTACCCATCCCCCTCCTGACAAAAGGCCTAGGCAAGACACTGACTATGATTCTTCTGACCAGGTTTCCATTTCCTCTCTCCCTCCCTATGAGGACTGTGATGCAGAGGAAGTCTATACCTTCAGTCTCTCCGCCTCAGGATTATTCTTTTGGGGAAACCCTGCATACTATGAGGGAGCATTTCCATTGGGAGAGCCAGGATTATTCAGAATCCAAGAAAAGGCTCAGACTTCCTTTTATTGCCGCAGCACAGGCCCCTGGCTATCCCTCCGGTGCTTGATATTGTTGTTGATGTTTTTCTGAATCCAGTCTGTCTCCTGATTCGTTACCCCCTGCACCAGTCAAGCCAGACAGGTACTACAGGGTCCCTGACTCCCATAAATTTCTTTACAAAAACCCCGCTGCAGACCCAGAAACAATTTCTCAGGGTCCTAAAGGGGTTAAGGCTTCCACTGCTAAAAGTTCTGTCCCCTCCGATAGGGATTCCAGAGCTCTGGACAGATGGTGGAAAAAAGTTTACACTTCTGTTACTTTAGCTGTAAGGGCTTTAAATTGCCAGTTTCACATGCTTAAATATCAGCAGTATCTCATGTCATTGTTAAAACAGAAAATGGTTTCAAATTTAGAAACTCCTGACAGTAAAGAAATGCAGGATTTATTGCATGCAATTGAACAAGTGGGAAAACATACTCTGCAATGTGGTTTTGATGCATTAAAGGCTTCTTGTAGAGCCGCAGTTACAGGCTCTGTTATTTGAAGGCATGCTTGGCTGAAAGAACAAAGTTTACCTGACCATGTTAAAGTAAAATTATTGGATGCTCCACTACAGCATGATACTTAGTTTGGTGTTAAGGCAGAGGAAGTGTTAAAGAAAATGGAGGATAAAGCAAAATCAATGCAGACAGTGAAGGATTTCTTACAGGTTCAACCACCTAGATTTAGCAGAAACTGTCCTTCAAAAAATTGGTCCTTTCCTGTGTCAGACAGGCCACAAAGAGGCTGATACAGCCGTCCAAGAGTCAGACCTCTGCCCCAAGGCTCCTACAGACCTAAACAATGGGGTGCTTCAGCCCCCAAAGGAGGGGAAGACTAATCACAACCTTATAGGAAACAGTCCCAATGACTTCCCTCTACAAATGCCAAGCACTTTCCTTTTGGCAGCTCCCCTAGGGATACATAATCACCTAAGACCAGTGGGTACTGAATATAATTTCTCAGGGTTACAGGTTCCACTTTCCCACACTTCCAAAATCAAAAGGTATGCCAGACCTGCCACAAAACCAATGGGCAGAGGCCCAAAAACAGATTGCTGCTCTTATGGACATGGAAGCTATTCAAAAAGTTCCACAGCAAGAACAGGGACAAGGTTTTTACTCAAGACTTTACTTAGTACCCAGAAAGGACAAAGCCTGGAGACCAATACTGGACCTGTCAATCCTAAATACTTTCCTGGATGTTCCAAAATTCAAAATGTTAACTCTGCAGCAACTTCTGCCCATGCTGGGCAAGAAGGCTTGGCTAGTTACTTTGGTCCTCAAGGAGGCATACCTGCATGTCCCAATCAGACAAACTTGCAGAAGATACCTCAGATTCGTAGCAGGTTCAATGCATTACCCATTCTCTGCACTGCCCTTTGGCTTATCTACTGCGCCCAGGGTCTTCACAAAATGCCTGGCACCAGTAATTGCATTTTGCAGACTAAACCGAATTCAAATGCATCCCTACTTGGACGACTGCCTTATTCAAGCAGAGAGCAAGGACATTCTTCTACAGCATCTGGCGTTTGTAAAAAGATTACAAATTTGCCTAGGGTACACAGTAAACGAAAAGAAATCAAAACTAGTGCCCTCTCGAGATAATATTCCTGGATGCAAGCTTAAATACAACTACCCAGATGGCTTATCTCACGCCAGACAAAGGCAACTGACTCCTTACTTTCTAATGATGGCAACAAAAACCCAGCTCCCTGCAAGAAAAATTCTGCAGGCCCTGGGCTTCATGGCATCCTGCATTGTAATAATTCCATATGTAAAACTGCATATGAGGAAACTACAATGGTATCCGAAAAGTGTTTGGACTCAGCATTGTCACAGCCTGGAGACCATCATAACTTTAATTCCCTGCCTACGACAGGAGTTTCGATGGTGGTCCCAGGCCTGTCACCACAACAAGGGACGGCCTTTCACCTTACTCACAGCCAGGCAGACAATAACAACGGATGCATCGGATTATGCCTGGGGGGCACATGGCAGGAAAATGTATTCAGGGCACGTGGCCCAAGGAACAAATGCATCTTCACGTAAACCAAAAAGAGATGCTAGCTGTTCAGAATGCCCTGACGACTTTCAGGGACCTACTACATCCAGGACAGCTATTAATAAAGACGGACAACACCACAGGTATGTGGTACATAAACAAGCAAGGGGGCACACATTCCTACCCCCTATGCAGGCAAGCCATGACTTTGTGGAACACAGCACTGACCTATCAAGTACATCTGCAGGCCCAATTCCTGCCAGGAAAAAAAAATACACTGGCAGACTAATTAAGCAGAAATCTCATGGATCCTCATGAATGGAGACTAAATCCACAGGTGTTATGCATGATAACGAGGAAATGGGGACGCCCAGACCTAGATCTTTTTTGCCTCCCCTCGCAGTTACCAAATACGGAAATTCTGCACAAGAACTTATCACTCTCAAGCATGGAAAGTGGATGCTTTCATTCAGCTGGAAAAGGCCTGACAGTCTATGCCTACCCCTCCAATGCCTCTTCTTACCAAGGTGCTTCTAAAAGTCAAAGACCAAAAATGATCCTGATTGCCCCAGACTGGCCACGCCAGCACTGGTACCCAATCCTAAAGAACTTGTCTCAAGGCCTAGCTTTACTACTTCTATGACAGTACCTCAGAGGGGCAAAAAATATAACTGACCCCCCCCCCCCAAAGGAGAGCACCAGTACCAACTTGGGATCTCAACTTTGTTTTCGAAAAGCTCACACTGCCTCCTTTTGAACCAGCCAGCACAGCTGATCTAAAATTCTTATCAAGGAAAACTGCTCTGCTCCTAGCAATTACTTCAGCAAGAAGAGTTTGAGTTACAGGGATTAATGGCTGTGGAACCTTTCATCATTTTCCATCAGGACAAGGTTTCTCTTCGGACAAACCCAACATTCCTGCCAAAAGTGGTCTCCAATGTGGCCTTGAACCAAACCATTCATTTGCCTACCTTCTACCCAAATCCCCAGAATAAAGGGGAGAGACTTCTGCATGCTTTGGATATACACAGACAGCTACGATTCTACTTGGACAAAACAAAAGCCGTAAGAAAACCTGAACTGTTTATAGCCTATGCTGCAGGATCACAAGGAAAGCCTATTACAAAGCAGACCATTTCAAAATGGATAGGACATTGCATCCGCTTCTGTTATGCTCAGCATGGAAAATCAGTGCCTAAGGGCATTAGGCCACATTCTACCAGAGCAGCAGCTTTTCTCAGAGGAGTACCAACCAAAGACATTTTAGAAGCTGCAACCTGGAGCTCGGTGCACACTTTAACCAAGCACTACCACTTGCCTCTCTACTCTAAATCCAGAGAAGGCTTTGCCACTGCAGTGCTGCAGGGCCTGGTAGCCTCTCCCAATCCAATTTAGACCCAGCCACCCAACCTCAGCTTTGGGATTCTACCCAAGTGTAATGACTGCAACAGTGAAACACGAACATAGTACAGTTGTGTACCTACCATAAATGTAGATGTTTGAGTGTATTCACTGTTACAGTCCAGGTTACCCACCCACCATCCCCCTTTCTTTGCTGGGACCTTTCTGTACTTCTCATCTCTATACAACCTATGTGGTGTATTTGCTTAAAGATGGATATGTTTATAGTAATATGTGCATTTTTTTGGCATATTTTTATCTTTTTCAGCCTTCCTATCTGGGGCAAGAAACTGAAAAATGGCGTCTGTTGCAACTTTTATACTCCTGGAGCACTGACGTCAGGGAAGAAGCGACAGCAAGCGATGCCGGACCAAGACTTTGGAACTCGGGCAGACTGAGGGTCGCCTGCCAGCAGGATAACCCAAGTGTAATGACTGCAACAGTGAATACACTCGAGCATCTACATTTATGGTAGGTACACAACTGTACTTTTTAAGCTATGGCTTTGGCACCAAACATTTGTCTGTAGGATGTTCTTGGTTAACCTTTGACATTGGCTTTGACATCCGAGAAGTAGATGGCAAAGAGGGGTAGGCCTAACATAGAGCTCTGGAGGGACGCCACTAATGATGAGTGGCGCCTCTCCATCAAGGTGGCCTCACTTATTCTAACCTCCTGGGCCCAATCAGTTAGCCAGCTAGCTATCCAGCTTGTTATAAAACGGTTTATTCCTAGCTCCATAGGTTGGTAATGCCCAATTAAGGTGTTGTATTAAATGATTTATCCAGATCTGGGTAGGCAATGTGCTCTGTTTCTCTCATCCATTGCTTTGACTTTTTTAAAAAAAGTCCAGATTCGGTAAACATGACCCTCCTTTGACCAAGCAAGAGTAGTATGGATCCAGTGTCTGGAGGTGTCCTGTGACTTGTTAATTGTCATGTTATAAATGGTCCTGGTGGAGATAATTTACACTTGAGGTGGACAGATTTGAGTTTTTCCTCTCTTTTGGTACCCCCCATTTGTGAGAGAACCTTACTGAGTGGTTGAGACCAGTCATTGAAAGGCGACAGTGTTTTGACTGTGTATGTTAATGTTTATAAAATTTGATTTTTCTGTTTCATAGTTGGTAGGAAATGTGCATTTGTTTTGTATTGAATAGTTTTTCTTCACTCTCTGTGGGAGAAGAGTGCGATGATTGTTTAATGAGGTCTTCATTGAGTGTTAATGGGCTTAAAAGTCCAGAATTCTTGCTTGTATCAAAACCATTAGGTCAGATGTGTGTTTATAAGGGACCAAATTGCCTATGCGAAGACATCAGGAAGTGTAACTGTGGCTTTTCCTCTCAGTATGTGGGGTGGGTAGACTTCAAGTCACTAGTAGCTTTGTCTTGCATTACAGAAGTAATTCTGTAAAACTACAGAATAAGAAACATACATTGTATGGTGCCCATTCATGTATCCCGTATGTGAAGGTGGGGGTGTTTTTTAAACGTAAATCTGTATTGTGGATTTTGTAAACCGGTGATGTAACTGTGCTTTTGCCATGCAGTATATGGATATTCAGTTGCAGAAGATGTACTCCATGGATACAACACTGTCGGATTAACTCATTCCTGCCAGTGGAGCTTTTAACTGTTCCGCACAAAGTAACCTTTACAATGATTGCAGTTACCCAGTTCTAGGTTTTAAACTAGATTTTATAAGTCAGAGTAACCAAAGTAAATAACTTTGTAATGTTGCAAAAGAGTCAAAAAAACTGTTCACCTCAACCTGGAGCACTTGTCAGAATCCACGAAAATAGTAATATAATACACAAGTAGAACCAGAACGGAAAGGCAGCTAGAATCACACAGTTCATTATACAGCCATCAAGTTAAAAATCCTTCTTTATTCCACAAATAAAAAGGCAGAGAAAATGCTTTTGCATTATGAACTTTCACCATACGCTTCATCAGATTTCATTATTCACAGAAGCAACTCAGTTTAAATAATAACATCTTGCATCCAATTAAGATAATTGCCTTACCAATTAATAGCAGCTCAAACTTTTAAAGACATAGCTAACTTCTAAGACAATATTAAGTATGTATACTTTATTTGATACATTATAACACAACATAATAATCTATTACCCTAAGATCTAGGCATTACTAAATTAATTCTAAGATATTTATCAGAATCTGAATGTAACTATCGAATTTAAGAGGTAATAAAGATAATAAAAATAATAATAATAATGAAGTCGCGAGACCATCGCGACTTCGCAGAAGGTCATGTGTTCATTTGGCCACGCTACGTAAATCATGAGGTTACAGCAAGGCATAGTGAAAGAACACTGAAACCTGCAGATAATACGATTAGCAATAAAGAACACGGAACGCACAATACCACTTTGGTCAACAGTTCATGTACTAGAACTTCTGACAGCGCCTTTATTACTCCACCTGATACCTTGGATCCTGTGGTACAAATATCTGCCTCCACCCCGCTGCCTAACCAGGAGGCAGATAAGATTAATCAACAAACCAGTTCTTCCAGCAATGGAGCGATTTTGAAGACTAATGCAGTCGCTCCTCTTTTTTTACCTTACTCCATACGGAAACCGATAGCACCCAGAGAGAGATCCAGGAGTTGGGACAAACGCAAACGGAAGTTCTCAGAAGAGAACGGCCAACAGAGGCGACGTCAAAGACAGTAAATAATTCTTCATTTTTTAATTTGTCAAGTTATACATTGTCTGATTCTGAAATTAGCCTCTTGAATAGAGGCTTATCGTTTGTCCCCTCGCAAGCCAGTTGCTTACAGGACATTTTGGTTGATGTAAGAACTTTCTGTCGAAAATTAGCACTGAAATTAATGTTTTATGATAAAAAGAAATGTGTTTTAGACAATGAAAGTGATATTATATGGTGTAAGAAAAGTATGTATTGTCCACCCTTACCAGCACATATAGAATGCTTTATTAAACTCTGTGAAAATAGTTTATATAAATATTTTTATAAAGGAGACAGAAAATGCTTGTTTTTCAACATGAACACAAATGAAAGATTATCATTGCAGAAATTAAATAAAGAACCCTCTATAATTATCAGACCTGCTGACAAAGGGGGAGGTCTAGTGATATTTAACACTGAAGAATATAATTCACTTATGCTCTTGATGCTAAATGATTCAGATACATATGCTAAGATTTCTGATACATTTTTTTCTGACATTTTGAATAGGATCAAGGAAGAGTTATATGACATGTTAATGTGCCACCAGATTAATAAAGAATTATATGACTTTCTCAGTATAGAGTCTCCTCGGATACCAAACATTAAGGCCTTACCTAAAATGCATAAGGATGTACTCCCACCCCCCATCAGACCCATTGTAGACGGTGAAGGGTGGGCTACACAAAATATCTCCATTTATCTTGAAAAGAGCTTAAGACCAATTATGAATCAGGTTCCCACCATTTTAAGGGACAGCTACCAATTGATAGAAACACTTGATAATCTCAAGGTAGAATTGTTACATGGGACACATTTATTAGTTACATTAGATATACAAAGTTTGTTCACATGTATCCCTAATGATCAGGGTATTCAATCTATCAGAGAGCTGCTTCAGCTATACCCAGAAATTAGTTGTAATAAGAACATATTAATATGTCAACTACTAGATTTGGTTCTTTCTAATAATGTTTTTTCTTTTTCAGAGCAAATGTATTTGCAGAAGTGGGGTGTTGCCATGGGCACACCCTGCGCCAATACATATGCAAATTTGGTTGTTAATTGGTGGGAAAGAGAATATTTATTTAATAATGATTTATACAAGAAAATTATATTATATTCCAGGTTTGTGGATGATATTCTAATAATCTGGGAAGGCACTATAGAACAATTTGAGAATTTTTTGAAATATTTAGAAAGTACAACGAGTTTTTTAAGGTTCACCATGGAGGCATCCTATACTGAAATAAACTTCTTAGATTTAAATTTAAAGATTAATAATGGGAGAATTGTATCTAGTTTATACAGAAAAAAGTGCTGGAAGAATGCATTACTTAGCTTTGATAGCATGCACCCAAGATATGTCTTCAGTGGTATAGTGAAAAGTCAATTCACCAGACTCAATAGGATATGTAAATAACATTCAGATCTTGAAGCCCAAGCAGATCTGATGGAAAAATTATTTATACAGAGGGGCTATAATAAGATGATGGTCAAAGGGATTAGAAAGCAAGTGATTAAAACAATAGATAATTCAAATATACAACAGACAGAAAGAGGTCATTGGAGTTATAATAAGAAACTTTATCCAAGATATCAAGAAAGAGTGCATTTCATTACTACATACACCAATGACAGTAAGAGGATTAAAGATATCATAAGTGAACATTGGCAGGTGTTGACAACAGATGATAGAACCTTAAAATTGATAGGTGAAAGCCCTAGATTTACATATAGGAATAATAAAAATTTGAAGAGACTATTATGTAAACCTATAAGGAAAAGGTGACTATGGTTATAGAGCCCAATATGAGTATGGGCACTTACGCATGCAATCATTGCAATATGTGTAAATATATTACAGGAGTACAAATATATACACATCCTGTTTTAAATTTATGTATTTAGACCTAGATTCCATGCGTCATGCAATACCTGCAATGTTATTTATCTAGCAACTTGTGAACATTGTTTGGCATTCTATGTAGGGCTTACCAAGAGAGAATTTAAAAAGAGAATATATAATCACATATATGATATAAAGAAGAACAATGAAACTAATGCTTTGGCGAAACATATAATGCAATATGGAACACACAGTTTCAAATTCAGGGTTTTACAAATTATTGAAAAAGGCAAAAGTGGGGGTGATATTGTTAATACACTAGAACAAAAAGAATTACACTGGATACTAAAGATGAAAGCACACCATCCACCAGGCCTGAATCAATATGTTCCCATGAAGCCAGTGCTAAGAAATAATTAATATTGTTAATGATCTATATATTATTTATCTCCTTGGACCATATAAACAACACATACTCATGCTATATATATTTCTTGCACATTAGTTGGGTTTTACAATATTAATTTATTAATAGTTGATTTATATTTATGCTTAAATATTATAGGATTCTGGTTTTAACTATATCATTTATATATATACATATTTTTATATAAGTTCAATGAAGTTTTAGCATCAAGCACTTTATTATTATTATATATTATATATTTCATATAGATGGAGGATATATTATGTACTCATTTCAGTCTGATTTACAGCCTCAAGGTTACAAATATGGATCCATTATGATAATTTAAGTATTACTGGCTTGATTATTCCCTTTAAGAATGAACTATATCAGTTTCATTATTATTATTATTATTATCTTTATTATCTTTATTACCTTTTAAATTCGATAGTTACATTCAGATTCTGATAAATATTTTAGAATTAATTTAGTAATGCCTAGATCTTAGGGTAATAGATTATTATGTTGTGTTATAATGTATCAAATAAAGTATACATACTTAATATTGTCTTAGAAGTTAGCTATGTCTTTAAAAGTTTGAGCTGCTATTAATTAATAAGGCAATTATCTTAATTGGATGCAAGATGTTATTATTTAAACTGAGTTGCTTCTGTGAATAATGAAATCTGATGAAGCGTATGGTGCATACGTGAAAGCGCTCATTTCGTTTTTCTCTGCCTTTTTATTTGTGGAATAAAGAAGGATTTTTAACTACAACGCTGATGGCTGTTTAATGAACTGTGTGATTCTAGCTGCCTTTCCGTTCTGGTTCTACTTGTGTATTATATTACTAACTTTGTAATGTTGTATTTACAGGATATTCATCTTGTTTCACTGTTGCAGTCATTACACTTTGGTTATCCTGCTGGCAGGCTACCCGCAGTCGGCCTGAATTCCAAAGTCCTGATCCGGCGTCTGTTGCTGTTGCCTATTCCCTAACGACAGTGCGCCAGGGGTATAAAATATGCAGCAGACACCATTTTCTTCAGTCTTTCTTGCCACGTGGTGCCTGAAGCAAAAGCAGTTCTCAAGTGCCGGTCAGCCGACTCCTGAGATTTTCGAAATCGAATTTCAGATCCGAAGTCTTCAATAACTACCCCGTTGGGAAACGTTTTTTTCTTACTCCAGACCAATGTCAGAAAAAGTTAACAATTTGTATTTCTTGTGGGAAGCAAATACCTCATAAGGATTTTCATTCTTACTGTATTCCTTGCCTAGGCCCTGACCACAACGTTGCTAGCTGTCGGTTTTGTGCTAGATTTAACCAACGCACTATTAAGCGTCTGTACGATTTTGCCTTTCATTACTTCGGCCGAAGGTTTAATTATATAATGCCATTGGAACAGCCGATGACCGGAGTTCATAAAAAGCGCAAGGAAAAGGACAGGCATCCGAGGTCCAAAACCGATGACGAGGTCTCCGCTAGGCCAGTCACTGGTTCGCTGGTCTAAAATGAGAAGCTTTCGCAGCCCCCGACGCCTGCTACCTCAGAGCCACAGGCTGCTTCCAACTCCCACGTGGAGACAACTAGGCCTCTGGATACTCAAGGTATTGGACACTCGGAAACTATTCCCTCAGATGGGTCCGGAGCTGCTGAGCAGACATCTGCTTCTGAGGGTGTCTTCAGACCTACACAGTTACATGTCAGCCTAACCTCAGCTTCCAAGGCAAAGACTAAAACAGCTTTCAAGACAAAGAAACAAGTACAGCATTCTCCTGGACAGACTTCCATGCCTAAGAAACAGATGCTTAAAATGGCCGAAGACCTAATTACTTTGATCAGGGGAAGTTCCCATACCCCTCCTGATAAGAGGCCTAGGCAAGACATAAAGATTCTTCTGATCAGGTTTCCATTTCCTCTGACTCTTCTTCAGAACAGGGATACTCTCTTCCTCCCTATGAGGATTCTGATGCTGAAGAATCTATTCCTTCAGCCTCTCCTCCTGAGGATTATTCTTTTGGGGAAACCCTGCATACCATGAGGGAGTATTTTCACTGGGAGAGCTAAGATTACTCAGAATCTAAGAAAAGGCTCAGACTTTCTTTTACTGCCTCAGCACAGACCTCTTGCTATTCCACCTATTCTAGACATTATAGATGTATTTTCAGAGTCCGGCCTGTCTCCTGACTCCTTTACCCCCTGTACCTGTTAAGCCAGACAGATACTACCAGGTTCCAGATTCTCAAATTTCTATATAAAAACCCTGCTGTTGAGCCAGAAACTATATCTCAGGGGCCCAAAGGGGTCAAGGCTTCCACTGCAAAAAACCCTGTCCCCTCTGATAGGGATTCTAGAGCACTGGACAGATGGGGGAAAAAAGTTTACACTTCTGCTACTTTGGCTGTAAGGGCTTTAAATTGTCAGTTTCATATGCTTAAATATCAGCAATACTTAATGTCACTGCTAAAACAGAAAAAGTTGGCAAATTCTGAATGTTCTGAAAACAAGGAAATGCAGGATTTATTGCATGCAGCTGAACAAGTGGGAAAGCATACTTTGCAATGTGGTTTTGATTCACTGGAGGCCTCTTGCAGGGCTGCTGTTACAGGCTCTGTCATTAGAAGGCATGCTTGGTTAAAGGAACAGAATCTGCCTGATCATGTTAAAGCAAAATTATTGGATGCTGCATTACAGCATGATACTTAGTTTGTTGTTAAGGCAGAAGAGGTGTTAAAGAAAATGGAGGATAAAGTGAATCTATGCAGACAGTAATGGATTTCTTAAAGGTACAGCCACCCATATTTAGCAGGAACTGACCTTCTAAGAATTGGTCCTTTCCAGTGTCAGACAGGCCCCAAAGAGGCAGATACAGACGCCTTAGAGGCAGATCCCAGCCCCAAGGCTCTTACAGGCCTAAACAATGTGGGGTGCTTCTACCTCCAAAAGCGGAGAAGACAAATCACAACCATATAGGAAACAGTCCCAATGACTTTTCTCTGTCAATGCCAAGCACTTATCTTTTGACAGCACCCTTAGGGGGGAAGCTAGCACTTTTTTCACAAAATTGGCACATGATCACCCAGGACAAATGGGTCTTGAATATAGTCTCTCAGGGCTACAGGTTCCACTTTCACACCCTTCCAAAGACAAAAGATATGCCAGACCTGCCACGCAATCAATGGGCAGAGGCACAAAAGCAAGTTTCATCTCTCAGACATGAGGGCTATTCAGCGAGTACCACAGCAAGAGCAGGGACAAGGATTTTACTCTACTTTTCTTGGTACCCAGAAAGGACAAAACCTGGAGACCAATACTGGACCTGTCTATTCTAAACACTTTTCTGGATGTTCCATAATTCAAAATGTTGACGCTGCAGCAGCTTCTGCCCATGCTGGGCAAGAAGGCTTGGCTTGTAACTTTGGACCTCAGAGGCATACCTGCATGTCCTAATCAGCCAATCTTGCAGAAGATACCTCCGATTCATAGCTGGCTCAATGCACTACCAATTTTCTGCACTGCCCTTTGGCTTATCTACTGCGCCCAGGGTGGTAACAAAATGCCTGGCACCAGTAATTGCATTTTGCAGACAAAGAGGAATTCAAATATATCCCTACTTGGACGACTGCCTTATTCAAGCAGAGAACAAAGACATTCTCCTAAATCTGGCATGTGTAAAAGGAGTACTAATTTTCCTAGGGTACACAGTAAACAAAAAGAAATCAAAACTAGTACCCTCTCGAGATAATATTCCTGGGTGCAAGCTTAAATACAACATACAACTGCCCAAATGGCTTAACTCACGCCAAAGGCAGCTGACTACTTACTTCGAAAAGATGGCAACAAAGACCCAGTTATCTACAAGAAAAATTATGCAGGCTTTGGGCTTCATGGCATCCTACATTCTGCTAATTCCATATGCAAGACTGCATATGAGGAAGCTACAGTGGTATCTAAAAAGTGTTTGGACTCAACATTGCCACAGCCTGGAAACATTAATTACCCTCATTCCCTGCCTGCAACAGGAGTTTCGATGGTGGGTACAGGCCTGTCACCATGACAAGGGACAGCCATTCACTTTACCCAAAGCCAGGCAGACTAACAACAGATGCATCAGATTGTCTGGGGGGCCCACATAGCCTAGTACCTACATATGAACCTATTGGCCCAAGGGCCTACGTAAGTCTAGCCAACAAGGTTACCTGGCTTACGCCACCCAAGAAAGTTATTTTTCTGTGCCACTATCGAGCAGAGACACAGAAGTGATCCCCGGGGTGCATTTCCTATTTCCCATCCACTCATCAAGATTTTTCTTGAGTGCTAATGAAGAACTTTGCTTGACACAGATGGGTACCTGTTCCAGAGTATGGGAAGTCTCTGGGATAGGAATCTATCCCTCCAGCATGTCCTGTTTATTGTGGTGACAAGGTTTAGGTCCCTAGAGTGTGTAGCTCAGAGGGATTGGGATTTCTTTAGGTGTAGCATGTCCAACAGCTCTGGGTTTGACACAGCTTTATATGTTACACAGAGACCATGGGCGATATGCTACGGAGTAAAGCGTTTTTTGAGACTGTCAGTGTAGGGCATTTGTTTGAGTCCAATAATCCTCTTTGTGGTTTACTTCTGTGGCTTTTCCAACTGCTGCAGATGTCTTGTGAGGTACATTCCAAAAGGGGCGTTGTACACTCTAATGGGTCTAATGAGTGTCGAGTAGAGGGGAACGATGACCTCTTCTTTTTTTTTTTCCTGGATGAGAACCCTTTTATGATGAGGTGGGCCACGTAGAAGGACTTCCTGACGACTGTGGCAATGTGACTATCAAAGGAGAGACTACTGTCCACCTGGGTCCCAAGGTCTCAACACGCTTTCAGTGTTAAGTAGATTGCTGCCTATGTGGTAGTTCATGGGTACAGAGTTTTTACCAAAGGGGATGCCACTGCACTTTTTGGCATTGAGCTTGAGGGCATGGCTCTGACACCAGGCATCTGTCTCAGAGAGGCCCTTCTGTAGGATGTTCACATCATTTGGGGACTTGACTATATGGCTCCTAGTTTGCAGTCATCTGCGAACTTAGTTAGCCATAGGCCTTCTGTGTTAGCCTGTTCTTCACAGAAGTAGATACCAAACAGGAGCGGTCCCAGGACGGAACCCTGTGGTACTCCACATGTTACTGGTTTGAGGTCAGATTTGGAGTCTGCAACTTTTACAGTGTGGGTTCCGTCAGTGAGCCAGTTGGCAACCCATCTTGTGACGTAGGGATTTGTGCCTAGTTTATTAAGTTTTGCTATAATTCCAGAATGGGGGATGGTGCCTAAAGCCTTGGCGAGGTCAAGATAGGCCGTGTGAACCAGCTTACCCTCATCTACGGCTTTGGTGACTGCCTCAAAGAAGTCGATCCGGTTCAGGAGACATGATCTGCCTTTCACAAACCCGAACTGGTTGGGATCCAGAGTTTGGAGGTTATCAATGTCTTTGTTTGAGTTCCATGATGATACGTTCCATGGCCTTGCAGACCAGGCTCGTCAGGCTAATAGGTCTATAGTTCCCGGGATCAGTGGTGGCTCCGCCTTTGTGGAGTGGGATAACTGTTGCTGTGCGCCATTCAGTGGGCACAATGCAGATGTGAGGCTATTATTGAACATGGTGCTTAAGTGAGGAGCCAGTTCATTCTGAAGTTCGTGTAAAATGCAGCCTGGGATGTTGTCCGGTCCCATGGATGCTGTGTGTTCTGCTTTAGAGAGTGCAGCTTTCACCTGCGTAGTTGTGATTTTACAGGGACTCTGCATTCTTCCTGTATAGATATGGACCCTTTAGGGGGTGAGGGGGGATGTAAAGTTAGCTAGCACTGAACCCATCTGCCAGGATGTTGGCAATAACAATTGGTTCTGTAATTTTCATGCCTGTGCTGTAACTCGGAGCAGATCTGGGTGTTGCCATTGAGATTCTTGACATAGCTATAGAATGCTTTGTGCTTGTCCTTGGAATTAGTGGCAATTTTTATTTTCGTAGCTAGCTTTTGAGGATCTTATAAGGGATCTCAGCTTCTTACTGAGGCTGACCAGGGAGCTCCTCCACTCATGGGATTTTACTCTCTTGCAACAGTTTCTTCCTTCTGTTGTACAGTTTGTTTATGGCAGGGGACCACCAGATTGGCTTCCTTTTTTGGAGGATAGCGTCTTGGTTCTGTTTGGGATGGCACGATCCATGCACTCATGTAAGTGCTTATACAGTGCATTTGTGTAGGATTCAGCAGTTGTAACTGTAACGTCCATCTGCATGGGTGTCATGAAGTTCACTACTTCTGTCTTAAGAAGCATGAAGTTGGCTTTGGAGAAATTTTTTACTGTGGTTTCCTTAATGGGGGTGGGATGTGGATATCAAGGGTGATTAGCTTATGATCGGAACGGACCGAGGAGTTGACTTCAGGTGTGGAACACCGGTCACTCATGTTGGTAATGACTAGGTATAGGATATGGTTGCCCCTGGTGGGGATGTGGATAAGTTGTTCTAGGGCATTGGAGTTTATGAATTCCAGAAAGTGTTGCGCTAATGAGTTGGTACATGAGTAGTTTTCCCAGTTAATGGTGGGGTAGTTGAAGTCGCCCATTTATTAGAGTGTTTGGGTCAACCCTAATATTTTCTAGTACATCAAGAAGAGGAGTGGGAATCCTGGGGCATGGTGGGGGATCTGTAGCAAGCTACAATTTGGATTGCAGTTTTGCCAAGAGTTAGTTGCACTTGGATAACTTCAGATGCATTATGCTGAGCAACTAGCCTGGAGGTTTGGATATCCTTAATGAATATGGACACACCCCCACCTTTGGTGTTTCGGTCCAGGTTACATGGCCGAAAAGTGTGGTATGAGTTATAGCCTGGTAGTGCAGGGGTGCTCTCTGGAGCCTTGAACCAGGTCTCAGTTACTGCACAGATATCTATGTTCTCCATTTTAAGGAGTGCCTCGAGTGAGTGGATTTTGAAATGTAGACTTCTAGCATTGAGTAACATTACCCTCAGTTTTTGCTTGCTTGTTCCTGTTATGATGGTGAATTTGTTACTTGAACCCTGCCTAAAAATGGCACTATAGGGGCAGCAAGAGCCTTAGCCAGTATCACAGGTGCAGGCCATCTGTGGCAAAGCATTGTGGTCTGTTGACCATGTCATCCCAAGCAGACAGATACTGGATCCCCTTAGAATGCACCAGAAGCTTAGCCAATAGTTGAAGTCAATCATTTTGTCCTTGTACTGCGGTATCATTCTGGGCAATGGCAGAATGCTACTCAGGGCTAGGGTCATACCTACCTGGGCTACAAGATCGGAGAGCTCTTCCATGTCTCTCATGTAGTCCAGGGAGGTACGTCTCGGGTCATTCACACCAACATGGACAATGACAGAATCCCATTTGTACTTTTTGTGGAGTGACCTGAGTGCGTGGGTTATGTGGCGAATCCTGGCAGCTGACAGGCAGCTGACAGTAATCTTCTTGTTTAGCTTGGTGAGTGGGACATCAGTGTGCTTGACTATAGTCACCTATGGGCTAGTGTGTTGGGTATGTTTTGCCTTAATGGCTGTGTTTGAGTGGCACACTGAGTCTGTGGGCCATTTGTCATTTGGGTTGTGTTGGGGGATGGAGGTTGCTTGTGTTTCTGCTTTGGAGTTCTCTGTTGCTTTGGCAGATAATTATTGAAAGCCTCCGCGAATGTTTTTGAGTTTGTGTGGATTTTGGTGGTGTAGACGTAGTGATAATATGCGAGTGTGGTGTGGTGCAAATGTTTACCTTCTCCTCATGACTGTCAGGTTCAGTCTTGGTTTGAGAGAGCTTGTCAGGTTCAGTCTTGGTTTGAGAGAGCTTTGCCTCCAGTTTGGCTAGATAAGTGCATCTCTCACAGGTTGTAGTGTTGGGTGGTAGGATAGGGTTGTCTGTGTACATGAGGCAATTTCTACATTGCCTCAAGATGCCCAGATTCATCAGATAGACAGGAGAGAACACTGGGAGCTGACCCTTGGACATGCTGGAATAAATACTATTTTCCTCTAGACAAGTGAGGAAAGTGAGTACAAGAGCTGTTTTTCTCAACGCTAGTGAGAAAAGTAAGTACAAAAACTGTTTTCCCTCTAGGTAATGAGGAAGATTGAGTGCTATAGTAATTAGTAGCTTATTTAGTGCTTACAGATTCTGAACAAGTGCCGAGCATGAATAAGCAAATTCAAGTGCTAAAACTAAGAAATCTGTAACTGCACTAGACGAGTTACAGGACAGAAACAAGTGCAAATGCAGGCTTTCAAATCAGAAAGTTGAGAGAGATGGAAGATTGCCCAAACGGCCAATAACTGCAAATTATGGGCCAGGACCACTCCTTATGTGGTAGACAGGTTTACCTAATGCTTACCACTCCCACTGATAAGCTAGAAGGCTTCCCTCCAACACAGAAAGGCTTGGGGGGCTCGGAACCTTACAAACAGTCCTGGATACAGCAAATCTGTATCTGGAACACTAGTTACAGGAAAGGTAGGAAACAGGCTTACAGTTTTCTGTAATATTAAAAAAAAAAAAAAAGTAGTAAAAACAATTCACATGTCAGGACAATGTATTTAGGACACATGGTCCACAAGCCAAATGCATCTTCATATTGATCAAAAAGAGATGCTAGCTGTACAGAATGCCCTGACAGCTTTCAAGGATTTACTCCATCCAGGACAACTGCTGATAAAAAACGGACAATACTGCAGTCATGTAGTACATAACAAGCAAGGAGGCACGCATTCCTACCCCCTCTGCAGACAAGCCATGACTTTGTGGAACACAGTATTGACTTATCAAGTGCACCTGCAAGCACAATTTCTGCCAGGAAAGACACATACTCTGGCAGACTAAGCAGAAACTTCATGGACCCTCACGAGTGGAAACTAGATCCACAAGTCTTCAGCATGATAACAAGGAAATGGGGATCCCCAGACATGTATCTATTTGCCTCCCGTCACAATTGCCAACTACAGAGATTCTGCACAAGGACTTATCACAAACAAGCATGGAAAGTGGATGCCCTCTCATTCAGCAGGAAAACCCTTCCAGTATATGCCTTGCCTCCACTGCCTGTCCTCCCCAAGGTACTCCTAAAGGTCAGACAAGAGAAGCCAAAAATGATACTGATTGCCCCCAGACTGTCCACGCCAGCACTGGTATCCAATCTTAAAGTGCTTGTCTCAAGGCCCAGCCTGGACGTTGCCTCAAATTCTTCGTCTACTGACCCAGCAAAGCAATCGGGTCTTGCACAGCCAACTCAGAACACGAAGTCTGGCTACATGGCGGATAATATAACCACTCAGAACACTCCTCTCTCTAAAGCAGTTAAGGATGTAATTTTGGAGGCCAGGAGGCCCAGCACCAGAAAATCTTATGCAAAAAATTGAATAGATTCTGTGCTTGGAACCAGGCACAAGGAATTGACACGCTTGTACCAAATATTCCTCAGATTTTACAATACCTAACTGAGATGCTGGACAAAGGGCTATCCTCATCAATTAAGATCCATGCCTCTGCCATTTCAGCTCATTACAATACAGACCCACCTATTTTTTCACATCCACTGCTAAGGCAGTACCTCAGAGGGGCCAAAAACATAAGACCTCCAAGGAGAGCACCAATACCTACATGGGACCTCAATTTGGTCTTGGAAAAGCTCACACTGCCTCCTTTTGAGCCAGCCAATACAGCCGAGATAAAATTCTTATGGAAAATGGCTCTGCTCCTAGCAAGAAGAGTCTCAGGTTACAGGCATTAATGGCTGTGGAACCTTTCATTATTTTCCATCCGGACAGGATTTCTCCAAAGACAAACACAACATTTATGCCTAGGGTAGTGGCTCTTAACCAAACCATTCATTTGCCTACCTTTTATCCAAACCCACAGAATAAAGGGGAGACTTTTGCATTCTTTGGACATACACGGACAGCTACGCTTCTGCTTGGACAAAACTAAAGCTTTAAGAAAGACTGAGCAATTTTTAGTGGCATATGCTGCAGGATCACAAGGAAAGGCTATTTCAAAGCAGACTATTTCAAAATGGATAGGCCACTGCATTCATTTCTGCTATTCACATCATGGCAGATCAGTGCCCAAGGGCATTAGGCCACATTCAACCAGAGCAGCAGCCACTTCAGCAGCCTTCCTCAGAGGAGTACTAACCAAGGATATTTTGGAGGCTGCAACTTGGACTTCAGTGCACACTTTTACAAAGCGCTACAACTTACCTCTTTACTCTACTCTAAATCCAGAGCAGGCTTTGCCACTGCAGTTCTGCAGGGCCTCCATAGCCACTCCTAATTCTATTTAGGCCCAGCCACTCAACCTCTGCTTTAGGATTCAACCCAAGTGTAATGACTGTAACAATGAAACACTATGAACATAGTACAGTTGTGTACCTACCATAAATGTAGATGTTCGAGTGTATTCACTGTTGCAGTCCAGGTTACCCTCCCATCATCCCCCTTTCATTGCTGGGACTTATCTGTACTTCTCTATTCTATACAACCTATATGGTGTATTTGCTTGTAGATGAAGGTAATGTTTGTTAGTGCATGCTTTTTTTATAAGCAAAATTTTTAGCCTACCCTTTTGCGGGCACCTGACATCTGGGGCAAGAAAAACTGAAGAAAATGGTGTCGGCTGCATCTTTTATACCCCTGGCGCACTGACGTCATGGAAGAGGCGACAGCAACCGACGCCAGAGCAGGACTTTGGAATTCAGGTCGACTGCGGGTAGTCTGCCAGCAGGATAATCCAAGTGTAATGACTGCAACAGTAAATGCACTCTAACCTCTACATTTATGGTAGGTACACAACTGTACTTTATGATCTTTAACCATTCAGGTAACGAACCTTCCAGCAGTGTTTTTTTTTTCTTACAGTTGACCTTTCATTTAAGTCTGCACATTTCTGTCTGTATATTTTTAATATTGAGATTTAAATATGCAATATTACAGTATAGAGACCATCTGCACAAGACAAAAGTTAAATGTCAGTACAGTTTGCCATTGTGTAAGCTTTAAGATGAAATCTAATACCTTTTATGTGACAGTGTGTTGGAATTGTTGATGCAAATAAGAATATACAGTACTTGACTTCTAGAGTCATCAGAATTTAACTGTAGAAATACCTGAAGGCGTCACTAGGCTGTAGTGAGTTAAGCTACATTTTCTGGCAAAAGTGATGTAATCCAAGCACACAAACCTAGTCCCTCAGCTTTAAGTGCATTTCTTACATTGGCAGGAAGTTTGTTGCAGATTGCAGAGGTAATGTTTGAAGACAACTTTTCTGTTGTGAAGGTGAGAGGTCTTATGATTGATTATCCAGGTGTTTTGTAGTGATGGGTACTTAATTGTAACATCAAGCATATAATTTGATTAGTGACTTGAAAATGTAAAGAGTTTTGTAGTAGTGGTGGGTAAACCATTGGTGTTTTGGTCTGTGGCTTCGAGTAACAGAATGGCAGGTTTTGTTTAATGTGGTTTGCAGGAAGAATGTTTGAGGAGAAAGAAGCTAATGCAGTTAAGAGAAAGATGGAATTCTAATTTAGGGCTAACTGCAACAGTGGAATAAAAGGCTGAAGTGTTGATTATGGGCCTCCTGATGAGATTCCCTTTATAGTTAATGGGACTGTCTGGGGAGGAAGGGGGCAGAGCAGGACTGTCTGGGGAGGAAGGGGGTAGAGCAGGACACAAGTAGACATAATCTCTTTGAGGAGGGGTTGGCATAGCACTGCATTCTGAGGGTGAGATTCTGTTCAAAAAGACATTGCCTGATGCTAGTATGCAGTCACAAGGGTAAAGCATCGGGGGTTTCTGGTGTTGCTGGTAGCTTGTCCCACCAAAGTGTGAGGCTAGACCATACAAGCACACTGTAAAATGACAAAAACAGGACCAAATAGTACTATTTGATGCCAGAAACTGTAGCAAGAATCAAACTAAGAATAATGGCATCAAATACCCAGGCTTCAGGTAAAAAAGCACTTTATTGTAAGAGACAAGTAAGCGTTTTCACGAACATGCAGATCGCTTCATCACACTAACTTTTAATGCAACAACATTCCACAATTTAAAGCATTCCATATCCATTCAGTAGCTCTACATAATTAAACACATGCCTAGTAAAAAGCACATTTATGTAGTACAATCATTAGAAATTTGAGTGAGTAAAAAGTGACATTTCAGTGTTTCCAAGAACGTCCCTTAAGAAAAAGTTTCAAAGAGGTGGCCCCATTGATACCTGGTGGTTTAGCTGCTTGTAGCATCAAAATCCACTTTGTTCAACAGCCTCAGTAATATTCCTAACATCGCCACTTCTAATATTAGTATGGATTATCTCTCTAGCCATAAATTTAAAATTATGGTCAGTAGCACATGTTGTGCTAGTGCATTATTTTCCTTATAATTCCTTATGTCCCTGTAGTGTTCAAGTATTCTATCTTTTTAAAAGGACGATTACTCTTTCCAAAGTAAAAAGCGTGGCATGTAGTACAAAAACAAAAATATACTAAATTGATGGTTCTACAGTCTGCATAAAACCTAGGCTCTATTTTAAAGCCATTGGTGGGATGCCTACAGAGAGCCCCATTATAAATATATTTACATGCAGAGCAAGTTTTACATATATATGTACCTTGTTTTTTAGGTAGTCTACGCTCTGTATACATGTGCCCATGTTGGCACAGATGTCTCAACAATGATTTGTTGTTCTGAAAAGTAAAATGGGGAAACACATTTATACCTTTCAATTCTTCTATAGTATTTAAAATATTCCAGTTCTTAACTATGTTGTAAAAGGGATCAATGTTGTTGGAAAAGAATATTGCATGTTGAGTTTTCTGCGTAATCTGTGTCACTATGGAATCTGTGACGACCACCCTTTCGTTGAAATAAGGTTTGCATTTAATTTTCTCTCAGCCCATGCTGCTTCTATACAAGAGACAAATTCATATTCCTTAACTCTCTGTAGAAAATCAGATTTTAGTTCATTCAGGGCTGTCTGTAATTGATGTTATTATGTAAAAGCGTAAGTTGATAACCTTGTCCTTTCAAAACATTACGTGGGACATGCCTGGGATGCCTACTTTCCCTGTGTCACAAATAGTTTTTACAGACTGGTTTTCTATATAAACTTGTGTAATTTAAGTAACATTAAGACTTCATGATTGTCGCATCCAAAAAAAAAATCAATGCAGTTAGAAGAATATTTATAAGTGAATCTTAAAAAAAAAAAAAATGAGTAGACTTCCCCAAAAATGTTAATAAACTTTGCAGTCCATCAATAGTGCCACTTCATAATAAAAAAGGTCATCCACAAGATGAGTAGAGTTCCAGTGGGGAAGCTAGATGGTTTGGGAGGGGTAGAGTTCCAGTGGGGAAGCTAGATGGTATGGGAGGGGTAGAGTTTCAGTGGGGATGTTAGATGTTATGGAAGGGTGGAGACTAATCTAGGAGGAAAAAAATCTGTGGAGCTAGACATTCTTGGTAGTAACTTTGCAGTCTTGTGGGCATTTCAAAAGATGGTTTAGTTTAGCAAGGTATTTTCTTTTTTTTTTCCCTTGGATCTTTGCAGCAGTTGGAGAGACTTCCTATCTGTTTGACATCATTGGGGCATCTAGGAAATTCTGTGTACTGGCAATTACTATGGATACATACAGGTTTTGATGTTTCAGTATTAAGAGAACACTATCGAATGAACGTTTAATGATTGTGTAAATGTTTTTTCATGAGTATTCCAGTGTCTGATGTTTAGTGTTTCAGTAGTAAAATGTTTTTCTCTCTCTCTGTCTTGCCTTTACTCACCTTCAGACTTATGGGTAGTGGTTTTGATGATTAGGCTGCTGCTGAAGGGTCTGCTGCAGGTTAGTTTGAAGTTTAAATTTTAAACACACTGTCAGACTTTGTAGAAATAAGATTCTTTGTATGTTAAGGTTCTATCACTGTGCTCTCTTACCCTTTGCCTCTACCATCTCTCCTACCCTATAACTCACAAACTTCCTAACCCACTCCCTATTTCCACTATACTTTTACCTGTCCCACCTCACCATCTTCTCTCTGTCCTCTCTTCATATTTCTAACTTACAACAAAAAGCTATTTTTTTTATCTGTACATAAATGTTTTACTTTTGTTGTCAACTTAAATGCATGTACTTTTAATATGTTTAGATTACATAAATCTCAACTTTTGTAAATCATTACCTAGGATTAGAAATGCTATTCTTTTTTTAAAACAAATTATATATTATCTCTGTATTTTTCACTGTTCTAGTACTTTATTTACTTTTGTATAACTTTTATAAAATTGTTTATATCCTGTGGAACTTTTCTCCCCGGGCCACCACTGAAAACGGGCTCTTCCAGGCCCAGTGGACTATCCCGGTCATCAAACTGTAATAAGTAAATAATTAAGCAATACTACCATTTTTGGAATCCCTTGTCATGCATACCTTTCCTTGTTCTAGGTAGGATAGTTATGCATCCAACATAAAACATCTCAATTTATCTTGATGAGTTTCCTTTTGTGTTGAAGTCCGTGGTGGTCAATTTAGTGGCTGCTGTTTTTCCCCTGAGTTTGTATTGGTTGGTCAACAGCTTTCACTTTGAAAGTGGTTAAAGTGGAAATTCCAAGTGTGAGCAGCATGTCAGAACAGGACTAGCAGAAGAAAACTTTTAACCGTGCGCCTTTTTTTCTTTCAAAAGAGGCCATGTTTGCTGACAGTAGTAGCTTCACTTCCTTGACCTCACTGTGTTGGGAAAAGATGCTAATTCTGTGATGGGAAAAAAGTTTTAAGATATTTACTTGAAGCATATATTTGTAAGCTGGCTTTAGTAATTGTAAATACAGAATAGAGTAATGGTACCAGACTTGTGCATGCTGTGACCTTTCTCTTTAGCTATTTCCGTAAAGCTAAATATCCTCTAAAGGGGACTTTGGTATTCCTTTATGCAAAAAAAAAAAAAAAAAGTAATTTCAAGTGGATTGCTGGAAAATAGCACAGGAAAATTCTACTTGCAGTTGAGGTATTGGTTTGGCGTGCTTCCTGTGTGTGTGTGTGTGTGTGTGTGTGTGTGTGTGTGTGTGTGTGTGTGTGTGTGTGTGTGTATATATATATATATATATATATATATATATATATATTATATATTACACACTCTATATAGAGAATATAATGTATATGTTGCATATAATGCATACATTGGATGTGTAATATACATATGCCAGTATAGTGCCGTGCTTGTGTAGATGTGTACAATGTGTCAAATGTAAACGCCCCTGTGTGTGTGCATGCATACATATACACGTACATACGTGTGTGTGTGTGAGCACGCACATTTTGTTAATGGTAAAGATCATTCTTATTTATCACTGTTGCAGTACCCCACTGTGTATGGTTTATATTCTGCGTAGGCTGCAACACCCAGCTTCCAAAGCTTCAGGCACCTTCTATATACCCAAACAGCTTGAGCTGACTAAAAAGACAGATTTGGGTGCAGCTGTACAGAGCTTTCTTGCTGCTGACGGTAGTACTCCTTTCCTTTGGGGGGGGGCTTCCATATATTTAAATGTTTTTAATTTACTGTGTGGGGAAAAATGCATTTTAAGCTAGGAATGTGTTTTTACTGACTCGCGTGACTTAGCCATACTTTTGAATGGTGCACAGGTGTGTCTGTGTCTGTGTGTGCAGTTTAAAATTTGATTTTAAACAATCTAAAACTTTAATGATAAACTTTGTTACTTTTTAGGACTGGTAAAGTGCATTGAAGTGCTTTTTACAGTGTTAGCAGAAGTGACTTTGTACGGTTGAATTTTACTTGCTTGTGTTGCTTAGTTACAGTGGGAAATGAAGACCATTTTCAGATTGACCATGGGAAAAATTGCTGCTCCAGTGGTTGGTTGTTTCAGCCATAAAAAGAAAAGCTATAAGTTTGCCTCAGCTGCTGACGGCTGACTGCTGTGGCTAAAGTTTTTTTTTTTTTTTTTTTTTTTTATTTTCCAGACCACTTCTCTTTTTTCATAGATCCCTCAGGTGTTGCCCATGTAGCCATTATGGATCAGGGCTTAGCTATGTCCTCTGTGGTTGTTGGGGTCCCCTTATTGGACAAGAATCTTATTTGTCATTCTTATGAGAAAGGGATCGGGAAGGTACCCCTGCTTAACCAAAATGTTGTACACATTCTTGGGGTAGCTGTTGCAGCTATTAAATCCTGTTCAGTTTTCTCTTCCCAGGTAATAGATTGTTTCTGACAAATGGGTTCTTGGGTTACTGATGGCAATGAGGAAATCTTGCCTTTCCAGGGATTTATTACACATCCACCAGACCAGACTCCTCTGATGTTCATCGTGCATACAGCTGCAGTCATAACAGATGGGTTATCTTGCCATTAGGCGGGTCCTCGGTCGGGCGATTTCCAAAGTCTAGGTCTGGCGTCGGATGTAGTCGCTTCTTCCCTGACGTCACTGCGACAGGGGTATAAAAGAACCAGCCGATGCCATTTTCTCCAGTCTTTCTTGCCACGCGGTGCCCGAAGCAGAAGTAGTTTGCAAGTGCCGGTCGGCCAGCTCCTGAGATTACGAATATTTTTCAACCGAAGTCTTCTTGAAAGCTAAGTACCCCGTTGGGGAAACTTTTCTTGCCTCAGACCGATGTCAGACAAAGTTAATAATTTCATTTCATGTGGGAAGCAAATACCGCCTAAGGATTTCCATTCCCTCTGCATTCCTTGCTTAGGCCCAGACCACAACGTCTCGGCCTGTTGTTTTTGTGGTACATTTAACAGACGCACTATTAAGCGTCGGGTGGAGTTCGCCCAACACTACATTTTGGTAAAAAGTTTAATGACATTATGTCGTCGGTTACTCCGACTCCGGTTTTGAGTAAAAGACTCAAAGATAAGGACCAACATATGAGGTCCGCGACTTCTACCGACACCACGCTAAAGCAGACTACAGGTGTTCCGGTTCTCAGCGAGGTGCCTACGCAGCCCCAGACTACCGATGACACTTCCTTAGCGGTGTCTTCTGTGCCCGAGGTCGCAGGCTCCTTGGCCCACACCCCGATTACAAATACCGACGCCACTCTTGGCGGGGAAACTCAGAGTTTAGACAGGCTTGCCACCTCTCAAGGTGTCTTCAGGCCGCCGCCGCCTTTTTCCATTAAGGCTTTCACTGAATCTAAAGCAGCCATGCATACTAAAAGACGAGCTCCACAGGGCCCCTCTCGAGGCCCCATGCCTAAAAAACAGATGCTCAAAATGGCTGAGGATTTGATTACTCTTATCAGGGGTTCTCAACCCCCCTCGGAAAGAAGGCCCAGAGTGGAGGAAGAATACCTTTCCTCGGACCAGGCCTCCATTACTTGAACATTCTGAAGATCAGGAACATTCATACTCCCCTTTTGAAGAATCTGATGCAGAGGAGTCCATTCCCTCTGTTCCCCCCCCCCCCCCCGGAGGACTATTCTTTTGGGGAAACCTTGCATACCTTGAGGGAACACTTCCACTGGGAGGGCCAAGATTACTCAGACTGCAAGAAAAGGCTCGGGGATTTCCCTTGCTCCCTCAGCACAGGCCTCTGGCTATCCCTCCTGTCTTAGACATACTAGATGATGTGTATTCAGAGGCTAGCCTTAACTCAGATTCGTTACCTCCAGCTCCAGTCAAGCCTGACAGGTATTACCGGGTTCCTGATTCACACCAATTCCTATACAAAAGCCATGCGGCTGACCCAGAAACTATTTCACAGGGTCCCAAGGGAATTAAGGCCTCCACGGCCAAAAATCCGTTACCTTCAGAGAGATTCCAGAGCTTTAGAAAGGTGGGGGGAAAAGGTATACACCTCGGCCACTTTAACCATGAGGGCATTAAACTGTCAGTTCCATATGTTAAAGTATCAACAGTTTTTGTTCTCAGTTGAAAAGCAAAATGTCACAACCTGAACAACCAGACTTGAAGGAGTTGCAGGATTTGTTGCATAGTACAGAACAAGTGGGTAAACGTACCTTGCAATGTGGTTTTGATGCTTTAGAGGCCTCATGTAGAGCTGCTGTTACAGGAGCAGTCATACGTAGGCATGCTTGGCTCAAAGAGCAAATCTTACCGGATCATGTCAAAGCTAAATTACTATATGCACCTCTTCAAAAAGATGTATTGTTTGGTGTTAAAGCTGAGGAGGTATTAAAGAAAATGGAGGAAAAGGCAAAATCAATGCAAACAGTGAAAGATTTCCTACAGGTACAACCTCCACGTTTCAGTAGAAATTGGCCTTCAAAAAATTGGTCCTTTCCAGCCACGGACAGACCTAAGAGGTAGATACAGGCGCCCGAGGGGTAGAGGGCAATCTCAAGGATCATTTAGAGGCAGACAATGGCAAGCACCTACACCAAGAGGTGGTGGGATAGTTCACAGCCATTCAGAAAGCAGAACCAATGACTTTCCCCTTTGCATGCCAAGCAAAGCCCTAATGGAAGCACCTTTAGGCGGAAGACTGGCATTTTCGAAAAATTGGCATATTCTCACAAAAGACAAATGGATCCTGGACATTATAGACAGAGGCTACAGATTCCACTTTCACACCCTTCCAAAAATGAGAGGCATGCCAAACCTGCCACACAAAGGGCAGAGGCACAAAAACAAATTTCAGATCTCATGGGCATGAAAGCTATTCAAAAGGTACCTGCACAAGAACAGGGTCAAGGTTTTTATTCCAGACTATTCCTGGTACCAAGGAAGGGCAAAGACTGGAGACCTATTTTGGACCTATCCATCCTAAACACATATTTACTCGTACCAAAAGATGCTCACATTACAGCAGCTTCTTCCCATGCTGGGCAAGGAGTCTTGGCTGGTAACATTGGACTTCAAGGAGGCATACCTGCATGTCCCTATCAGACAAGATTGCAGAAGATACCTCAGATTTCTTGCAGGTTCAACCCATTATCAATTCTCTGCATTGCCCTTTGGCTTATCTACTTCGCCCAGAGTTTTCACGAAATGCCTGGCATCAGTAATTGCCTTCTGCATCCTTCAAGGGATACAAATATACCCATATTTGGACGACTGCCTGATCCAAGCGGACAACAAACACATACTTCTGAAACACCTGGCGTTTGTAATAAAGTTGTTGAACTCTCTGGGATACACAATCAACAAAAAGAAATCAAGGCTAATACCCTCTCAAACAATAATTTTCCTGGGTGCCAGCTTGAATACAAACACCCAGATGGCCTACCTCACGCCAGAGAAACAAGGGCAAGTAACTCAATACTTCAGAAAACTGGCAACCTTCACCAGGCTGACTGCAAGGAAAATCCTGCAGGCTCTGGGATTCATGGCATCTTGCATTCTGCTAATCCCATGTGCAAAGCTGCATATGAGGAAACTTCAATGGTACCTAAAAAAAACTTATGGTCGCAACACAGCCACAGTTTGGAAACAATTATACCACTGATTCCATGCCTCCAAAAGGAATTTCTGTGGTGGGCTCAAGCATGCCAAAGAAACATAGGTCTCCCATTCTGCTTGCCTCAAGCAAATCAAGTCATCACAACAGACGCCTCGGACTTCGCCTGGGGGGCGCACATGACAGACCGGTGCATTCAGGGCAAATGGTCCCAAAAAGAAAAGCACCTACACATCAATCAAAAGGAAATGCTAGCAGTAATAAATGCTATTATGGCTTTCCAAGACCTACTGCATCCAGGCCAGCTATTGATAAGGACAGACAACACCACAGTGATGTGGTACATAAACAGGGAGGAACCCATTCATTTCCCCTGTGCAGGCTAGCCATGTCTCTTTGGAACATGGCTCTGGAATTACAAATCCAACTTCAAGCACAATTCCTGCCAGGCAAGGAAAACACGCTGGCAGACAACCTAAGCAGAAATATGACAGATCCACACAAATGGAAGTTGCATCCTCAAGTTTTTACAAAGATAATCCAAGCATGGGGAAGGCCAGACATAGATCTCTTTGCTACCCAAAGAAATTAACAATTGACAAAATTCTGCTCAAGGACCTTTCATCCACAGGCCTGGAAAGTGGACGCACTCACTTTCAGTTGGACAACAATGACAGTTTATGCCTTTCCACCTCTTTCTCTGCTGCCCAAGGTTCTATTAAAAGCCAGAGCAGACAGACCAAAGATGATTCTCATTGCTCCAGACTGGCCAAGACAACACTGGTACCCACTCCTGAGCCTGACTCATTCCCCACCATGGATCCTGCCTCTATTGACTCAGCACAACTTCAAAACTCTTCACAGTCAGCTGAAAACACTCAATCTAGCCGCATGGAGGATTCCTTAAATTCACAACAGACCCTACTCTCCAAGGAGGTGCAGGATGTCATTTTGGAGGCCAGAAGGCCTTCTACTAGAAAAGCCTACTCCGCAAAATTGAAACGGTTTTGTGCCTGGAATCAGAAAAAGGGTCAGAATCCTGGAATACTGAATTTACCTCATATTACAGTACGTAGCTGAGATGCTAAGCAGTGGACTTTCATTCTCCTCCATCAAAATCCATGCCTCAGCCATTTCTGCTCAATACTACACTGATCCTCCTTTATTCTCTCACCCTCACTTAAGACAGTTCCTCAGAGGGGCTAAGAATATAAAACCCCCAAGGAAGCAACCAGTACCTGCTTGGGACCTCAATTTCATTCTAGAAAAACTGACCCTACCTCCATTTGAGCCAGCTGCTTCAACAGAACTGCAATATTTGTCATGGAAAACAGCCTTCCTTCTGGCTATCACCTCAGCACGCAGGGTTTCGGAACTACAAGCCCTCATGGCTGTGCAGCCTTTCATCATTTTCCATCAGGACAGACTTTCCTTACGAACCAACCCTTCCTTTATGCCAAAGGTAGTATCCAGGGTAGCCTTGAATCATGCTATCCACTTAACTACCTTTTACCCTAATCCACATAACAAAGGAGAGAGACCACTACATTCCTTGGACATTCACAGACAGCCATTCAGAAAATCAGAGCAACTCTGTGTCCTATGCTACAGGTGCTCAAGGGAAGCCTACTTCCAAACAGACAATCTCAAAATGGATAGCCCACTGCATACACTTTTGTTACTCTTTTCATGGTAAAACTGTACCTATAGGCGTCAGATCTCACTCCACAAGGGCCACAGCTACCTCTGCAGCTTTCCTCAGGGGAGTTCCTACCAAAGATATTTTGGAAGCAGCCACTTGGAGTTCTGTACATACTTTCTCCAAGCACTATCACCTGCCATTATACTCCAAAACTAGAGCGGGCTTTGCCACTGCAGTCTTGCAGGGCATCCTTGCTCCTCCTCCTAGTTCCACTTAGTGCCTACCACCAATTTTTTAGCTTTGGGATTCTACCCATCTGTTATGACTGCAGCTGTATGCACGATGAACATAGTACAGTTTTGTACCTACCATAAATGTAGATGTTCGAGTTGCTAATACAGCTGCAGTCCAGGTTTCCCTCCCTCCCTTCCCCTCTTGGGACAGGCCTAATGGCTAACACCTCCTCATACAACCTGATTGGGGTATTCTTTTATGGTGTATTTGCTTGCAACTACTGTTTTTTGATTATATTGCATTGCATTAGTACAGAAATTTATGTTTTGCCTTCTTTCTGGGGGCACCTGACATCTGGGGCAAGAAAAACTGAAGAAAATGGCGTCGGCTGGTTTTTTTATACCCCTGTCGCACTGACGTCAGGGAAGAAGCGACGACATCCGACGCCGGACCTAGACTTTGGAATTCGGCTGACCAAGGACCCGCTTGACGGCATAACCAGTCTTATGACTGCAGCTGCATTAGCACTTCGGAACATCTACATTTATGGTAGGTACAAAACTGTACTTTCCCCTACAGCACATGCTTCCTTGGTAGGTAATAGAAAAAGTTCTTTATTCTCAGTTAAGAATAGGTTTTTATTCAAGAATTTCTGGTGCCAAAGAAAGAAAGTGCCTGGAGACTAGTTCTGGGTTTTTCTTTCTTAAACCAGTTTGTGATGGTGCCTGTGTTCAAAATACTTGGAGTTTCCAGTGTCTTGCCCTTTGTCCTCATTTGAGTTTATTGGTAATCTTGGGTTTATAAAGATGCTTGTCACATACCTGTCAATCCAGACTTCAGATGTGTCTTGGGGTTTTGTGTGTCTGGATCATATCCGTTCTCTGCCTTACCTTTAGTCTGTCCACTGCCTTGAGTGTTCACAAAGTATCTAGTTCCATTTATACCACAATGCATGCTTCAGGGTATCCACATTTTTCCATATATAGACGACTTGCTTATCTTTGCGAAGTCCCTCCCCCCCCCCCAGAGTTGGGAATTTCTCTTTTGGATTAGAGATCTCCTGTGCAGGCTGGGATTCCAAGAGAACATTCAAAAATGTTTTTTGACTGCATCATAGTATATTGTATTCTTGGAAGTTTGCTAGAAATCTCAGCACAAAAATTTTCTCCCACAGCAAAGAAATGGATCTATGTGTACTCTTCCTTGGGGTTTCCGTTCAGAATTTGTTCACAGAGAGAATAAATAACATCAGTATTCTAGCGTTCTTGACATCTTTGATTCTCATAACACCTCTGGCAAAACTCCAGATGAGAGAAGATGCAGTAAACTCTCAGCTAACAGGCATACATGGGGCTTGATAGATGCCAGGTAACTAGTTTCTGGTTGCTTGAGAGTTGATATAAAAAAAGAAGGCCTTACTAATACTGTACCATGTGCTATTTGTTTGGTTTGACTTGTTCTCAAGTTAGGGAGAGAAGAAGTTTTATTCCCGTCTTACTTTTTAAAACTCTTAAGCTCTCAAAATATAAGGTATGTTTCTGTGAGGGGAAAACCAAGTGCAACACACACAGTTATATTTTTATTTTGTTTTGCTGGTTGCTTGAGTTCCGGTTAAGAGTTTACTGTACAGTGGTATCTTTAATGTCTGTCTGGTTGCAGCACCGACACCCATTATCTTTTCAGATTCAAAGTGCTGGGATTTTTTGAGAAGAGACCTCGCTTGGTGGAGACATATCCCTGAATCCGTTTGTGTCCAGCTCCAAAGCAGTCCGTCACCACACATGCCTCTGACTTTGTTTGGGGATCTGTGTTAAGGGATAAAAGTGCAAGGTATCGTGGACAAACTACACACACACCACAAAACCAGCCTCACATAATGCTACCACACCACTGAATCAAACACATAAACACACAAAGACATACTCGGAGGCTCTGAGTAAAAATTTACCTAAACAGCAGAGGCCTCCAAAGCAGACACCCAAACAACTGCTACCTCAAGACACCCCACAAGCAACACATAAACCACAAAAGCAGTGTGCAAAGCAGTCACAGCCCTTAAAGCCAAATACAACACCAAACATACTTGTCATAGGTGACTCCATAGTCAGACACACTGACGTCCCACTCACCAGGCTGAACAAGGAGAGGGTCACAGTAAGCTGCCTATCGGGCGCTAGAATCCGCCACATAACACAAGCATCGGGTCACTCCACGGCAAGTACAAATATGACACAGTCATTGTCCATGCTGGTGTGAACGACCTGAGACGTACCTCCCTGGACTACATGAAAAGAGACATAGAGGAGCTCTCTGATTATGTAGCCCAGGCAGGTATGACCCTAACCCTGAGCAGTATCCTTCCTTCAAGAATGATGCCACAATATAGAGACAAGATGATCAGCTTTAACAATTGGCTTAATGTCTGGTGTCATTCAACGGGGATCCAGTGTCTGTCTGCCTGGATGACATGCTTGACAAGCCACGCTGCTTCGCAAGGGACGGCTTGCACCTGTCACCCCTGGGATTCCGGATATTGGCTAAGGCTCTTGCCACCCCTATAGTGCCTTTTTTAGGCAAGGCTCAAATTCTAAACCCACCACCCTAGAAAACAAAAATGGGAAGAAACTGAGGGTAATGCTGCTCAATGCCAGAAGTCTAAATCTCAAAATGCACGCACTCGAAGCCCTTCTCAGTATGGAGAACATCGATGTCTGTGCTGTAACTGAAACCTGGTTCAAGGCTCCTGAGCGCACCCCGGCACTATTAGGTTTTACCTCATCATGCATTCCGGCCCCAAAACCTGGACCACACCACAAAAGGAGAGGGTGTATCCATATTCATAAAGGATACCCACACCTCTAGGTTGGTGGCAACGCACGAAGCTTCGGAAACCATCCAGGTGCAACTAACCATAGGCAAAACTGCTCTACAAATTGTAGCATGCTACAGGCCACCCTCTCAAACTCAGGAACACCACACAGCCTTCCTGAAGACACTGGAGGGTATAAATGTATCTCCAAACACCATCATATTGGGTGACTTCAACTACCCGAATATAGACTGGGAACATTACTCAAGCCCTAACTTTCTAGCCCAACGGTTCCTGGAGTTCATAAATTCAAATGCCATGAACAGCTAGTCACTGTTCCCACGAGAGGAGAAAATATACTAGATCTCATTATCACAAACATGGGGACAAAATGCTCCACACCGGAAGTATATCCCTCATTGGTGAGATCTGATCATAAACTAATCTCACTGGAAATCCACATCCCGCCCCACCCCAAACAAAAAAGACCACAGTGAAGAACTTCTCTAAAGCAAACTTCACACTACTCAAGACTGGTGTGGTATCCTTCAAGGCCCCTGAGACAGTGGAAACCACAACCCAAGCTGGAAGCCCTTACAAATGCCTTCTATGAACACCTCCAGGACTGCATGGATCAGGCAATCCCAAATAAAACCAAGACTCTTTCCACAAAGGGCAAACGTCCAGTCTGGTGGACCCCAGCCATTAACAAACTTTACAATAAGAGGAGAAAGCTATTACATGATAGAACAAAATCCATAAAAGGGAAGTCACCCCTGATCATTATTAGTAAAAAAAATACGAGCACTCATAAAATCAACTAAGGCCAATTTTGAGAGAAAAATTGCCATGGATCAAAGGACAATCATAAGGCCTTTTTCAGCTATGTTAGAAACCTGGGTGGAAACTCCCAGATATGCTCAGAATTAGTCCAAAATGATACAAAAATCACTAAACCCACAGACATTGCCAACATACTGGCAGACAGGTTCAGTGCAAACTTCACCCCCCTCTCCCCCCCCTAAAGGAGCGATAACTATCCCAGCGGAGTGCAGCCTCCCAGACATCTCAAATGTGCAGGTGAAAGCTGCTCTCTCTGAAGCTAAAAACACAGCATCAATGGGACCGGATGGTGTCCCCGGCTGTGTGCTACACGAGCTAAATGAGGAATTAAACCCGCACATAAGGCAGCTGTTTAATCTCAGCCTTACCACAGGATACGTGCCCAAGGAGTGGCGTACGGCAACTGTGGTCCCACTCCACAAAGGTGGTGCCTCTATGGAACCTGGTAATTACCGCCTCAAGCTTAACAAGTCTAGTCTGCAAAGCTATGGAGAGGATCATAATGGAGCTCATAAACAAAGATATAGGGGACTTGCAGACATTGGACCCGACCCAGTTTGGCTTCAAGGGAAGATCATGCCTTTTGAACTTGGTTGACTTCTTCGAAACAGTCACCAAGGCCATTGATGAGGGAAAGGCAGTCCATACAGCCTACCTTGACCTTGCAAAGGCTTTCGACACAATACCCCACTCGGGTATTGTAAAAAAACTTACCAGCTTAAATGTAAACCCATATGTCACAAGATGGGTTGCAAACTGGCTTAAGGACTGAACCCACAGGGTTAGAGTTGCTGGCGCTATGTCAGACTCCAAGCCGGTCACAAGTGGTGTCCCACAGGGCTCGGTCCTTGGCCCCCTATTGTTTGGCATCTACTTCTCAGAAGTACAGGCCAACGTGGGAGGTCTTTGGCTGACAAAGTTTGCAGACTACTGCAAACTGGGCGCCATAGGGGAAAGTGCATCGGACACGGATATCCTTCAGAAGGGACTCACGGAAACAGATAGCTGGTGCCAGAGCCATGGCCTGAAGTTAAATGCCAAAAAATGTATAGTCATACCCTTCGGGAAAAACAAGGTAACCCCAAGCTACCATATAGGTGGCAATCCACTAAGCACAGAAGAGGTTATCAGGGACCTGGGGACCCAGGTTGACAGTGGCCTTTCTTTTGACACTCACGTTGCTAAAGTGGTTAGAAAGACCTTCTACATTGCCCACCTGATCATGAAGGGATTCACATCCAGATCTAGTGAGGTCATTGTTCCCCTGTACTCTTCACTTATCAGACCAATGATAGAGTACAGTGCCCCATTCGGAATGTTATCTCGCCCGACATCTGCAGCAATTGGAGAGACCCCAAAAGTTTCTCACCAAAAGGATAAAGGGACTCCAAAATCTGTCATATGCTGCCAGATTAAACTCCAGCTCTATTCAGTCGCATACCGTCTGCTCAGAGGTGACATGTGCCTGACATACAAGGCCATGTCCAACCCGGAATTAATGGACATGCTCCACCTCAAAAAATCCAAATCCACCAAAACCACTAGAGCAAGCGACTTAAACCTTAGCACGGATATAAATAGGACATGCTGGAGGGATAGATTTATCACTCAGACTCCCTATGTTGTGGAATAGAGTCCCGGTCCATGTGAGGCAGAGCACCTCGCTGGCTCTGTTCAAGAGAAATCTTGACCTGTGGATGGGAGATCGTAGGTTTACCCCGGGAATCATCTCTGTGTCACTGCTGGACAGAGGCACAACAAACTAATGGGTACAGTATTTTTTCATGTAAGGGGTGGCGTAAGCCACAAAAATTCGGGCTAGGCTTATAAATGCCTTGGGGCAGATAACCTAGTATAAACCTATGAACCTATGAACCTATGAACACAGACACAAGCACAGGCGTGTATATTAAAGCACTCATCTGGCTGAATCACCTTTGATCCCAGATGCCTACTTCAAATTGTTAGATAATACTATGGTGATGCGTTGCATAAAGAAGTGGGAACCAGGTCTTCCCTTGTACAGTCTGACCATGTTAGCATGGAATTTACAGAACACACTCAATCTACAGGCTTCCAGCATTCCTTCAAGGTGATGTGGCAGAAGAGCTGAGCAAGACAAAGGCAGACCCTCATGAATGGAATCTTGATCAAAGGGTTTACCAACATTTAATCCATTTGTGGGGGGATCTTTGAAGTACCACTTAGTTTACTTTAACATTCTGCTGGAAACTATGCTCCAGGACTCCGGAGGAAAAATGCATCAGTCTTCCAGACATTCAAGCATGATCAGGAATGTTCCATATGTATTTCCACTCTTTCCAGTTATATGTAGGGTGCGTCTGAAGGTTCAGAAGGAATTTCTGAACTTCACTGTGGCGACTGTTTTTCAGGCCCAGGCAACTGTGGTTCCACTTATTTGGCTAACTTGACATTCTTAACATGGGGAAACAGTTTACAGATTTCGTCTGACCTCTGCAAGAAGTCAGAGTTGCAAGCTTTTGTGGTGAGTCAACCTTTCCTCATTTTCCACAGAGACTGGGTTTCCTTAAGAATTTAATCCTTTTCTGTGCAAGTATCAGAGTTTATTTTAAACCAGACTGTGCATTTCCCTTTGTTATTCCACGACACTGAAAATTGGGGAGTTGGGAGAAGAGGATATTTCGTACGTTGGACGATCTTGGTTCTATCTTAACAGAATTAAATTTTTCAGAACTTCGTTCACTTCTTGTGAAGGTAAAAAGGGGCATCTTGTGTCAACTCGGGCTATTTCCAAGTGGTTGTCTCCAGCTGTTACCTTTTGTTCCCACCACACCAAAGCTATTCCAGGCAGGGTCAAAGCACCTTGTACCAGGGCCTTCTTTTCATTTGTGGCTTTGTAGAAAGTGTTGGGACTCTAAGTAGCAGCTTGTTCCACTATACTTACTGTGGCAAAGCATTACAAGCTAGATATTTCTTTAAGTCCAGCTTTGCTAGGACCATTCTGCAGGGCCTCCTGGCCCCTTCTCTTTCCACCTCCCACTTGTTCTAAGCAATGGTAATCTGCCTGTATAGTTTAGGTTACTGCAGCAGTGATCAACGTGAAGAACGTAAGGAAATGTTGGCAAGTTCAGTTTTGAATGTAAAATGTGTGAGCGCTGTTGAGCAGAACTAAATTCACTGGCACTGGAGTTTGCCTTCACCACTGTTCAGTGTCTGAGTTGCTATATAGAAGTTAAGGAAGTGTAGCAAGTGCAAGGGGGGCTTCTCCCCCCCCCCCCCTCTCCCCTCCCCAACAGAAAGTCTTGTGTTTGCCGAAGGTAGTTTTAGCAGGAAGTTTGCAAACTATTTGCCACATTCGCCAAAACCATCTTAGGTGAGTAAACATGATTATAGAACATAGTAGAGCTGTGTAAGTAAATGGAAATGTATAATGCCAGTAAATGATAGATCATTGTTGGGGAAACCGCTACGTCTCTGTATCCCCCCCCCCTTTTTTGGGGGGGGTCTGCTTTTTATGCCAGAGTGTTGTCTTTATTTTTTCTCACTCTCTCTCCTAGCAGTGTATTGTCAGAGCTTGGCCTCCCTCTCTGTTGGCTTGAAAGCTTTGAAGGGCTTGTTGTCCAAATCCATTCGTAATCTCTGCTTGAGCTGATTTTAACTGTTTGGAAGCATGGGAAGTGCCCTGACGCTTGCTGGGTGTTAGCAGTCTATGCAGGATGTAACCTGCATGGCTTAGGCTTCTGCAGCAGTGATGATACGGTATGTTTACTTGCACACCTGTACTTTTTTCCACCCAGATTACTTTCTCGGCAACAGAATTTGTCGAGATTCTGGGTCTCTGGCTTCTACGATTTTTATGATCCTTTTTGCATGACTCCACACACAACTCCAGTGGAAGCTGATATCTTTATCATCCTACCATCTGCACCCCTCTGACATTCCAGGTTCTAGTTTTGGCGTATGTGAAAAAGGCGTTTGTTTTGTGGTGAGGACACTATTTACAAAAATCTAGGTATCCCATTCTCCCTTCCAGCTCCAACTCAGTCTGTCACAACAGAGACATCAGACTTGCTTAGGAGCATTGTCTGAGGATAAAAGTGCAGGGTCGATGGAAAAGGAAAAAGTTGACTAAAACATGCCAACACAAGATATGTTGGCATTTCTAAATGCTGTCAATTCGCTGTGGTTCCCAGGACCTCTGCCAGTGTTTACAGACAGCACCACATTGATGGGTGTCCGATCTTGCCCACTGTGCTGACTAGCCACTGTAGCCTATAATACCGCTTTACAGGACCATCTTACTCTACATCTTGCTTATACTGTCTGAGCACAGTTGTGTGGTAGATGAGCTCGGCAGGATCACGACTGACCCTCATGAATGCAAATTGGATCAGGATGTCTTCTAGGAACTGATCCAGCTGTGGAACTTCTCAAATAGATCTTTTTGCCTCCACTTACTTTTGGCAAAATTCTGCTGTGTGACTATGCAGGAAGGCATGGAAGTAAGATACTTTCTTTCACTTGGACTGAAATGTTCTTGTATGCCTTTTCACCCTTTCTGGGGTCATTCTGAAGATCATTATGGAGATATTCTTCTGACCCAAGCAGTAGTGGTTCTATCTGCTTTTGGAAATTGCCCAAAACAAACAGGTGTCTTCATCGCTTGGCCATAGTCCTACAAGAGAAAAGGTGTTTGTAGTCATTTATTTTGTGAATGTGACTGCCTGTATGACTGACATAATTATAACTCCTTTTAGACAACTCTAAAGGAGTAAAAATTACTACTAGAAAATATTGTACAAGTAAATGGCAAATATTTTGTAGGTGCTAAGAAAAGAACCAGCACCCATTTAGGTTAAGGTTTCTATTTCTGCATTCTTTGTGTGGGTTACTATCCTTTGGCCCATCTTATTTCTCCAAGGTTTGTTTGCCATTTCAGCATGTCTACCCGTGGATCATCTATCTTTCATTGTGATTTCATGCTAAAATGTTTTTAAAAGGGGTGTGTAATGCCAAGCTTCCTGGGGAAGTCGGTGGCCTCTCTTGGGGATATTTTGTTGGATTTCTAACTTTTACTCCATTTGAATCAGCTCAGTGGGTTGACTTGAGGATCTTGACGTGCAGTGTGTTTTTTTGCGGTGGTCAGATCAATGACTATCTGAGTTACAAGATTTTGTAGTGGATCCATCAAAACCCATTTCCACTAAGATGTGATTTCCTTAATTTATGCTTTTATACCTAGAAGTAGTATCCAAGTTTACTTTGAGACAAGTTATCCATCTTGCTGTCTTCTTTCTGGAACCTAAAAATGAGGGAGCGAAACTCCATACCTTGATGTCCACAGAGAACTCGTACTAACTTGACAGAGCAAGCTATTTCATAAACTCTGATCAGTTGTTCATCTTGTGAATGTTAGAAAAAGATGGCTTGCTTTGATAGGGTTTCCAACTGTGGTTTTCTCATGCAGTTACTTTTTATTATTACTGTTGTCAAAATACCCACTGAGAGACTACAAGAGAGAAGTGCTTATTTTCAGCTTTTTTCCGATTAACTCAAACAATATTTGCTGCATATTTGTTTAAACTATGCAGTTGTATTTTCTACATTTTTAGATGGTCTAGTAATTGAATTCCGCTTACAGCTGTAATTACTGTTTGAGGTTCATCTGCTTGTTTTGTTCATTTTACTTGTTTGCTGCACTTGTACCTAGCATAGACTAGGTTCAGATGTTTGCTGAGTCTAGTACTGTTTTTTACATTTGGAGCTTGTGAAATAGTTCATCTTTTGTCTAGAGAGCCCTCCCCGTGCCCCTGTGGCAGAAAGGTACAGTTTAGACTGATCTAGCTAGAGTTATTGTTGCAGGGCTCTGTTTAGGGTGTTTTGACTGGATAATTTGAACTTTTTTCCTGTTTTTCTGCTTTAAACAGTCTGGGTTTGAATCCGTTTGTACATGTTTGCTTCTGTTTACACATCGCACTACTGTGAAGAGGGATTGCTGGTTACAGATCCCTGCTGTCTAGCCTTGCAAATATTACCTAAACCGGAGCTCTTGGTGCCTAAAACCTACTTGTACCTTCCCCTGCTGTATTCTCTTTGCAACGGTTATAGCCAGACTAAGATTATTCCATGAACTGTAAACTGTCAGTTTCCCACCTTTTCCCCTACCAGCCTGGTTGATATGGGTCTACTGAGGAAGTGTAGCAACTGCCTCACAAGGTTCATAAGTTCATACTAGGCTATCTGCCCTAGGGCATTTATAAGCCTAGCCGGAGTGTGTTTAGCTTTCGCAACCCATTTTAAATTAATTTTGCTATGCCCTTTTTCGAGGTTAGTATACTGTGCCTCTGTCTAACAGTGACACAGAAGTGATACCTGGGGTAAACCTACGATCTCCCATCCACTTGTCAAGATTCCTCTTTAAGAGAGTCAATGAGGGACTCTGCCTTACCTGGACTGGGATTTTATTCCCGAGTGAAGGGAGCCTCTGGGTTATGAATCTGTCCCTCCAGCATGTCCTATTTATTTCAGTGCTGAGGTTCAAGTCTCTCAAGCGCGTAGCTCGATGGGATTTGGATTTTCTGAGGTGCAGCTTGTCCCTTAATTCCGGGTTGGACATGGCTTTATACATCCGGCACAGATTGCCTCTGAGCAGGCGGTATGCCACTGAGTAGAGCTGGAGTTTCTTTAACCGGGCAGCATATGGCATCTGTTTGACCCCTTTGATCCTCTTGGTAAGGTACTTTTGGGGTCTTTCCATTTGCTGCAAATGTCTGGTAAGGTACATCCCAAAAGGGGCATTGTACTCCATTATGGGCCTGATGAGGGATGAGTAAAGCGGCACGATGACCTCCCCTGATCTAGATGTGAATCCCTTCATGATTAGGTGGGCTATATAAAATGTTTTTCTAACCACTTTGGCCGCGTGTTTGTCAAATGAGAGATTGCTATCAACTTGGTTCCCCAGGTCCCTAATTACTACTTCCATACTTAATGGATTACCACCTATGTGGTAATTTGTGGGCACTTTGTTTTTGCCAAAGGGTATGACTATACACTTTTTGACATTTAGCTTGAGGCCATGGCTCTGGCACCAGTTGTCTGTTTCTATGAGGCCCTTTTGGAGGATGCTTGTGTCAGCTGGAGAGTCTATTATGGCGCCCAGTTTGCAGTCATCTGCGAACTTGGTCAGCCACAGTCCTTCCGTGTTGGCCTGTACCTCCGAGAAATATATACCGAACAAGAGAGGTCCCAGGACTGAGCCTTGTGGGACGCCACGTGTAACTGGTTTGGAGTCTGACATGGCTCCAGCAATTCTAACCATGTGGGTTCTGTCCTTGATCCAGTTTGCAACCCATCTAGTGACATAGGGGTTTATATTTAAGCTGGTGAGCTTATCTATAGTGCCCGAGTGGGGTATTGTATCGAAGGCTTTTGCGAGGTCCAGGTAGGCTGTGTGGACCACCTTCCCCTCGTCAATGGCCTTGGTGACAGTTTCAAAGAAATCGACCAGGTTTAAGAGGCAGGATCTGCCCTTAAAGCCCAACTGGGTAGGATCCAGTGTCTGTAGGTCCCCAATATCTTTATTTATGAGGTCCATGATGATCCTTTCCATAGCTTTGCAGACCAAGCTAGTCAGGCTTATGGGGCGATAGTTTCCAGGATCCGTTGAGGCACCACCTTTGTTGAGAGGAACCACTGTTGCTGTACGCCACTCTTTCGGTACATATCCTGTAGTAAGGCTGAGGTTGAACAGTAGTTTTATGTTTGGGTTTAGCTCTTCCCGGAGTTCATGTAGGATGCAGCCCGGGACACCGTCTGGTCCCATTGATGCTATGTTTTTTGCTTTGGAGAGGGCGGCTCTTACCTGAGCATCTGAGATGTCAGGGGGGCAGCACTCTGCTGGGATAGATATTTGCCCTTTTGGTGGGGAGGGGGGGGGAGTTTGCGCTGAACCTGTCAGCTAGGATGTTGGCAATGTCTGTGGGTTCGATGTATTTTTTGTCATTTTGGACTAATTCTGAGCATATCTGGGAATTCCCACCCAGGTTCCTAACTTAACTAAAGAAAGCCTTGTGATTATCCTTAGTGTCCTGTGCAATTTTTCTCTTGAAGCTGGCTTTAGACTATTTTATGAGTGCTCGTAGTTTTTTTGCTAATACTGATCAGAGATGCCTTCCCTTTTTGGGATTTTGCTCTATCATGTATAGCTTCCTCCGTCTGTTGTATAGTTTGTTTATGGCTGGGGTCCACCAGACAGGATGTCTGACTTTGGAGGATTGGGTCTTGGTTTTATTTGGGATTGCATGATCCATGCATTCCTGAAGGTGTTCATAGAATGCATTTATAAAGGATTCTGCGGTCTGGGCTGTATTTTCCACAGGCTCAGGGGCTTTGAAGGATTCCACCTCGGTTTTGAGGAGAGTGAAATTTGCTTTAGAGAAGTTTTTTCACTGTGGTTTTCTGGGCAGGGGGTGGGGTCAGGATGTGAATATCCAGTGAGATTAGTTTATGGTCTGATCTTACCAGTGGAGGGATGCACTTCTGGTCTGGAGCATAGAGTCCCCATATTGGTGATTATCAGGTTCAGTATGTTTTCCCCTCTTGTGGGAGTGGTAACAAGTTGTTCCATAGCATTTGAGTTTATAAATTCTAGGAACCTTTGGGCTAGGGTATTGGAGCTAGACTAATGCTCCCAGTCTATGTTTGGGTAGTTGAAGTCGCCCAATATAATGGTGTTTGGAGAGACCTTCATATTTTCCAGTGTTCTCAGGAAGGCCGAGTGGGGTTCCTGGGTTTGGGAGGGTGTTCTGTAGCAGGCTATAAACTGGAAGGCAGTTTTACCCACTGTTAATTGCACATGGATAGTCTCTGATGCTTCGTGCTGTGCCACCAACCTGGAGGTGTGGGTATCTTTGACGAATATTGATACTCCCCCTCCTTTTGTGGTTTGGTCCAAGTTTTGGGGCCGAAAAGCATGGTATGAGGTATAACCTGGTAGTGCTGGGGTGCTCTCAGGAGCCTTGAACCAGGTTTCTGTTACTGCACAGATATCCATGCTCTCCATGCTAAGGAGAGTTTCGAGGTCGTGCATCTTGAAGTTTAGACTTCTGGCATTGAGTAGCATTACTCTTAGTTTCTTATCCCTTGTGATACCTATGGAGGTGGGTTTGTCTTTTGAGCCTTGCCTAAAAAAGGCACTATGGGGGAAGCAAAGAGCCTTTGCCAGTATCCGAAAGCCCAGGGGGTGACAGGTGCAAGCCGTCCCTAGTGAAGCATAGTGGCTTGTCGAGCATGTCATCCCAGGCTGACAGGCATTGGATCCCCTTTGAATGACACCAATACTTAAGCCAATTGTTGAAATTGATCATCTTGTCTTCATATTGTGGCATTATTCTTGGTGAGGGTAAGATGCTACTCAAGGTCAGGGTCATACTGGCCTGGGCTACATGCTCAGAGAGCTCCTCTGTCTCTTTTCTTTTAGTCCAGGGAGGTACGTCTCAGGTCATTCACACCAGCATGGACAATGACAGAGTCAAATTTGTACTTGCCTTGGAGTGACCTGAGTGCTTGTGTTGTGGCGGATCCTAGCGCCCGACAGGCAGCTCACCGTGACCTTCCCCTTGTTCAGCCTGGTGAGTGGAACGTCCGTGTGCCTGACTATAGTCACCTATTACAAGTGTACCAGGTGTGTTGTTTAGCCTGACGGGCTGTGACTGTTCGGCACACTGGCTTTGTAAGCTATGTGTTGCACGTGTTTTGTTTTGGGGTAGTGGTTGCTTGGGTGTCTGCCTTCGAGGTCTCTGCTGCTTAGGCAGATTTTTATTTAGAGGCTCCAAGTATGTTTTTGTGTGTTTGTGTTTGATTTGCTGTCGTGTTAGGTCTATGTGAGACTGGAATTGTGAGTGTGGTTTCCTTCTCCTCCTGACTGGTTACGCCGGTACTGAGTTGAGAGAGCTTAGCCTCCAGTTTGGCTATATGGTTGCATCTCTCACATGTGTTGGAATTTGTTCGGAGGAGGAGAGGGTTGTCTGTGTACATGAGGCAGTTGTAATATTGCCTCAGGATTCCCAGATTCACCTGCTGGACCGGAGAGGAGATTGACAACTGACCTTTGGACATGCTAGAATAGTATTGGGAATTCCTTTATAATTGAAAAAAAAGGGCCAATGGGGGGAACAAGGTACTCAAGGGGAGTTTGTGAGGGTGTAGTGCTTTTAATTTTTTAGTGCTGACTTATATAATTGCTTTAGTGCGCAAGTGTCAGGTAACTTCAATGCAAAAACGACAAACAGTAACTTTCTTTCAAGTGAAACAAGGAAGTAAGTACAGTAAGCAATGCAGATAGCACTAGGAATCCACAGAAGCGCTGAAAAGTCGCGTTTTAGGTAGAATTAGTGTTTCAGGGAAATAACAAGCAATCAACAAGCATACAAACAAAGCTAGATTCCGCAGGCCTGGATCTAGTCTATGCTACAGCAAACAAGGTGTACCAGTTTCAGTAAGAAACAGTTCAAATATGCAGGCACTATAAGCCTTTAACCAGAAATTCCCAGCTCAGAAGGGCAGAGTCCAGCCTCTCCTCCCACAAGAGTGCAGACCACGAACCCTCCTTAATGTAAAATAACTGGCCTGAAGCCCAAATGCTTAAACCAGAATTAATACACTTTTTTAGAATAACAGACACTGAGCCCTCAATCAGCAGTTCCCAACTTAGAAGGATGTAAGCTACCTGTTCTGCCAGTACAGTGCAGACCACAAACCTTCTTAATGTAAAACAACTGGTTTGAAGCCCAAGTGCTTAAACCAAAAGGCTTAGAATGAGTTACACCAAGCAGTAATAAATACAATTGAGTACTATTAAGATGACGCAAAATCAAAATAAAGTAGGAAGAAACACAAATACAGTAAAAGCAGATAGATTTTTTTTTTTTGAGTGAGCAAATGAAATGGGCCCAGGAGTTACAGGACAGAAATAAGTGCAAATGCAGGCCTTCAAATCAGAAAGTTGAGAGAGATGGAAGACCGCCCAAACAGCCAATAACTACAAATTCTGGGCCAGAGCCACTCCTTATGTGGTAGACAGGTTACCCAATGCTTACCACTCCCACTGATAAGCTAGAAGGCTTCCCTCCATCACAGAAAGGCTTGGAGGGCTCAGAAGCTTACAAACAGTCTTGGATACAGCAAATCTGTATCTGGAACACTAATTACAGGAAAGGTAGGAAACAGGCTTACAATTTTTTTTTTCCAGAAAAGTAGCAAAAACAGTAGTAAAAAAATTCACATGCAGTGCAAGCTGGCACACTTGAGTATGTAGCAATATTAGTCCACACACAGTTTGAAAAAATGTAATTAAATTAAAAAGGACTAAAAGCAAGTGCAGAAAGGGTTTATTAGGTAGAATGCGGTAAAGAGATGGGACTGGGGGAGTGTCCTAGATCAAATCTACAGTGGGGCGGGCACTGCAAAAGCCACCAAATTCAAGCTACAACCAAGAACAGGGAGGGGTGGGGGGGTGAGGAATACAGTTTCAACAGAGATGTGAGTAATCATAGTGCAAATTATAAAACCAGAAAAATATATACTGATCTCTGTATATAAAGGAATTTCAAAGCAGTCTAACAACTTTCGGTGAGCTCAGATGGCTAACTGCAGAGATTCAGACACACACACAATATTTACTGAATCCAAGACGCACAATATTTACTCACTCAAATCTTAAGTGCAGAAAATATACTTAAATCAGCTTATGTCCAGTTGATATATGCAGACAAGTCTCCGTAGCCAGCAACTCTATTTAAAATGCAATGTACATTGACAGCCCCCTACTTCTAAATCATTCCTATATCATTTGTGAAATGTACCTACATTTTGAATCTGGAATTGCAGCTCTCCCTCAGTAGATAGCAATACAGAGTGGGTTGTCAGCCCACCTACCACATCTCCTACTCATGACAAACCGCGTACACATTAACCACCTCCGCATACGTTGGGCTAATGGTATGATTCCCTGGAGAGACACTAGGTCGTAAATGCCCTCTCTGAGGCCAAACACTGAGCAGCTATGGGACCTGATAGCATCCCAGCCTGTATACTACATGAGCTACAACAAGAATTATCAACACTATTGGGTACTCTTCAGTCATAATGTAAGCACTGGCTTTGTTTCAGCTGAATGGAAAATGGCCGCTTTTATCTCCTTGCACAAAGGTGGTGCTTCCACTCACCCTGGGAACTCTAGACCTATTGGCCTGACTAGCCTTACCTGCAAGGCCATGGACCGAATTATTGTGGACCTTTATCAGCAAACACAGATAATTTCCAAACCTTGACCCTACTTGCTTTGGATTCGTCAAAGGGAGATCATGCCTGTTGAATCTAGTGGAATTATTTGAGACTCAGCAGAGCCCTGGGCAAGGAGAAAATTTGTGCGTACAGCCTACCTGAACTTTGCCAAGGCTTTTGACCCTATTCTTGAGCATTGACAACTCTATCAAAGTTTATCATTGGGTAGGTCGCCAACTGTCTCACCAGTAGAACCCATGCAGTCAAAATAGGGGAATCCACTTCCGACAGACCTGTAACCAGTGGTTTTCCACAGGGATCAGTCCTGGGTTCTCTATTTGGAATCTATTTCTTTGAAGTGCAAGCAAAAACTAAAGGTCTGTGGCTGGCAAAGTTTGCTGATCACTTCAAACTGGGAGTGGTCACAGAATCTCCAATGTTAACATCATACAAGAGGATCTTATGCAAACAAACGACTGGTGCCAAAGTCGCGGCCTTACACTCGATGCAAAAAATTTATTGCCATTCCTTGAAGTAAGAACGATGGTCCTGCTAGCTACCACATCAGTAGAAACACCCTAAGCATGGACTCGCTATTGAGATAACCGGGTACATACCTTTGATCACCATGTATCTACAGTGGTAAGATGGGCATTCTGTATTGCTTATCTCATAAGTGGGGGCATTGCCTTCAGAAAAAAAGTTGTAACCTCCCTGTACTCTTCCCTCATCAGTCCAGTACAACGCCGCTTTTGGTATGTACCTGTAAGGCACCTGCTGCAGTTGGAGAGACCACAAAAGTTTCTTGCAAGGAGAATTCAAGGTCTTCAGCATCTGTCCTATGTGAATCGGCTAAAATTGCTGTCACTTTACTCAGTTTAATACAGAAATCTCTGAGAAGATCTCTGCCTTGCATACAAGGCAGTTGCCCAACTCTGCTTTATTGGAAATGCTGCTTATCTGCAAGTCCAATGGCTCACTGGTTGCTCACTCTAAAGACCTTAACTTGGTATGTGGCATTAATAGAACCTGCTGGAGGGACAAATTTTGTATTTCAGAGGTTGTTCCACAGGTGTGGTAGACTCTCGATTCATGTCAAGCAGAACACCTCTTTGGCCCTCTTCAAGTGCTATCTGGATTATTGGATGGGTAACAATAAATTCACCCCAGGAGTTCCCCCCAGTGTCTCTTAAGGGCAGTAGGTGCTGATCATGGAAACAAGGGCTAAACTTGGATAGACTTGTAAGGTCTCTAGGACCATTAACCTCCTATGATCCTATTATACCCACCACTACAAGACCCTTCCAGACAGGGTCAAGGCTCATTCTGTCAGGGCTTTGGCTTCATCTGTGACTGTTTGAAAATGGTTGGATTCTAGAAATAACAGTAGTATGCCTATGCAAACACTTTAGAACAAATGTGGGATACGATGCTTGTTTTCTACTTCCTGATGCTTTTCCCCTACCTGTCCATCCCGCCCCTGAAAATAATCAACTGCAGGCATGAGATGGCATTTATTTTCATGTTTCTATTGTTTCCCATTTTTCTACTAGTGGTAGAGTAGCTGTCTTTCCTAAGGGGGAAAGAAAATATCTCTCTTGCAGCTGTCCTCAAGCCTTCTAATGAGTCGCCCATCACTTTAGGAGTGCAAAGTGAAACACGCCCTCCTTGGCTTGTCACCCTGGAAACACCTTCATTTCAATTATGCTTGTCTTCCCGCCCCTCATCCTGCCCTCCCATAAGTACGCATTTGCTCAGAGAAGGAACTTAACTGCTAACTTCAGAAGACTGTTATGTTTTCTAAGGAAGTTACATCAATTAGCATTACCAAGGGTATTCCAACTGAGTCGAGTTATTTTTACCTTCTTGTAAGTGCAGCCTTTTTTTGTTTTAAAAGCTCATTCCAGGCTTATTCTGGACTTTTCCTATTTGACATCTTGCAAATTTTCACCCATTGTTTCTTTGTATATTGCTTTTCTGTACTCCTTTTCTAGTCTTTAACTTTTACAAGATCACTAAGACATCAATTAGAAATCTTGTGTCCTCCTTCATTCTGCAACTGTTGGGTTTGGATCAGAGAGACCGATCTAATTCAGACGCATCTACCAGATAATCGGATCTTGGAACTCTCGAGCTCATCCCTTTATCAGTAATGCTCTGCTAACCTAACGTATGTTTGCCGCCATTCATCTTCAGACATGGATCCCACTGCTCTAGAGTTTTGGAGTGCTCTTTTATATAGCCATTTTTTCATGACATTGTTCTACTATTTTTACTGCTTTCTAATTCTGATACCTCCCACCCATAATTGTTTTAGCTAATTTCTTCTTTTTAGCTGTTATTTTTCTGCACCTACTTAGTGCTATCGTTAGTACTCTTCCCCTTGAGATTCTCATTTGAGAACTTCTGTCTACGATTGTTGGTAGCTTTTCCTTTCTGCCTTAAAAAAGCTTTTCTCTAGTTTGTTTTTCGGTGCTTCTTGCTATCTAATAGTGGTGTTTTTTATAAAGAGCCTGCAGGGTTCAGATTGCATTACCTGTGGGTATAAGCTTCCCAACACCAGTGCTTACAGGGAATGCGTGTATTGCTTAGGTCCTGCTCATTTTAGATGTTTGTTCAATCTACTGTGGGTTTAACTCATTTTCCTTGAGGGATCTCCAAGAAAACACTACAGACCCCCATCCATCGCATAATCTCTTAGATCTTCCAGAAGCTTGTCAGAAGCTGATGTGGTTAGGATGAAGAGGAAGTTTCTTGGAGCGCAGATCCAGATGAGGATTTTAGCAGCTCTGATTTTCACTAGATCTGTGAACAGTCTTTTGCCCACTTCCCTTGGTATCTCCTTTTCAGAGATGACCCACTGTTTTAGAACCTTTGGATCTGAGATCTCTGGGGATGATTTCCTCTGATCCGGAGACTGTTCTTCAACTAATTTTTTTTTTAGAAAATCCAAGTGTTCTTTTTAAGATTCATGTGGAGACCCCCCCCCCCCCAACCTCTGGTGAACTTAAAATGGAAGATGCCATCCTCATGGCAGAGATGGCCTGCAGAACCAGGTCTTCAGGGATTCCTTCTTGGCTAATTGCTATCAATGCTCATAAAAGGCGACTTGGCTGCTCCCATCTGGAGGTAGTCTGGGGACATTTGTGTCTGCACTAGAGCTTGGCTTTCTATAACAAAAGATTACTGGGTGGAGAGAATCGTATCTAAACGTTGTACTATATGATTTTCTCTAACCCCTTCCACCATTGCGAAGAAAATCCCTGACCCACGCAGTCAGAGGCACACTCCCTTTGAACCTTCAGCCAAAACAGAAATTGAATTTTTGTCTTCACCATTTTTCTGCTCATTGTCACATTACAGCCTGGCATTCAGATACTTGTCTAGCTCTCTTCTAAACCTCCTTACCTAATTTCTCACAAAGACCGAATGTCTTTGCAGACAAATCCATTTTTCTTGCCTAAGGTAGTATCTGAGTGCATCATAAACCATGTCAGTAATATACCAGTTTTCTTTCCTAACCTTTTAAGTAAGGGAGAGTATATGCTCCCACTTTTTGGATGTGCATAGACTACTATGTTTTTATCTTCACAGAACCAAAGACTTCAGGAAATTTGACTTGTTTCCTTTTTCTCCTAACCAGTTGGACAAATGAACCAGTATCCAAAGTTTTGCTCAGATGGTTAACTGAAAGTATTCACTTTGTTTATGGTAAACGAACAAAAAAAATAAAAAAGGTTTATCCTTGCCCAAGTCAAGGACCTTAAATGACATTTGTGCAGTTGCAACTTTGACTAATTTTCTCACCTTTAGCTTATTCATTTCAAATCGGATTTGATTTCCAGGAGCAGAGCAGTTTTTGGCTGTGCAGTACTCCGGAATAACCTTCCATGAGGGCCTCCCAAGGTTACAGTAGATGGGCACTCTTTCCCTTCAGTTGAGTAATGAATGAAAAGGGCAACGTGACCCCCCCCCCCCCATGCACTCACCATAACGTTCCCCTACTGTCCATTTTCATTCTTCCTCAAATTCCTGCCCGCCTTCCCCCCTTCCTTTTCTTCTGGTACGATTGAAGAGCTGTATAGGAGTCTCTCTTTCTTTGAGTTCCATCATCCTTTTTCCTTTCCACCTTTGTAAATTTATATAACATTGTCCCTTCATATCTAGGGGCAACAAACAATCTGAGGTGTTAGGCTGGCGAGGCATTATGGGGTAAAGGGAGGAGCTCATGATTTCTAGGATCCAGTCTGGTAGAAGCGTCTAGAGTCTGATCAGAGTTTCGGATCTGAACCCATCAGTTGAAGAATGATAATGAATGACGCAGATGAAACGTTAAGTGAGCACTTAACTTTTATATTATATATATATATATATATATATATATATATATATATATATATATATGTATGTATATATATATATATATATATGTATGTATATGTGTATATATATATCTATCTATATATATATGTGTATATATATATCTATATATATATATGTATATATATATATATATATATATATATATATATATCTATATATATATATATCTATATATATATATATATATATATCTATATATATATATATATATATATATTGTGTGTGTAATTTTATTTATTTCACATTTGTTAACTGGGAAATTCTGACTGGACCAGGTCCATTTTCAGCGGAGGCCCAGGGAGAAAAGCTCCGATATCACGTTATACAAATGCAGTACATACAGCGTAATACACGCAACAGCTTGCATCATGTATGCTGAGCATAGTAATGTAACAAGAAATTAATAGAAAACTCCAGGTAAAAGATCTAGAACATGGGTAAAAAGGCAGTGTCAGTTATATATTGGTATGAGAAGAACCTATATCAAGTATGATTCTACAGTTAAAAGTACCCTTTCAGATGACCCAAGCCTACAGAGGATCTGAGATTCAGGATGTGATCAGAGAGGAGTTTGAGGAGTTAATAGCAGTGTGGGTAGGGTTATGTGATACAAGGGCATAACGAGGTACTAAGAAGATGCGATTTGAGGGAGTTTTTGAATATGGATGTGGAGGGGGGCAGTGGACACGGATAGGGGAAGAGAGTTCCAGTTTCTGGCAAAGGTGTGGGAGTAGAGTGCTTTCCCTGCGTTATTGTTAGCCTTGGTGATGGAGAGATTTTTCACTAGATCAGTGTAGACAGTAAGTTGGTTGGATAATGAGGTTTTTTTTTTCCAGAATATTTGAGAATAATGTAGGCTGTGCCCAGCTGGTAATAGTTAAGTAGCTGTGGTAGCTCAAGCCATTTTAGTTAGTGCAGTACAGTGATGGGTTCTATAGGTTGAGTTAGTAGCAAACTTTGCTGTTTTATTGTAGCATGATTCTAGTTTGTCTAGGTCGCATTGTCTTTTTTGTGTAAAGATTGGTGCTGCGTATAATAGAGTTGAGAGGAAGTGGCTTTGTGATGGTGACTCTAGCTTTTTGTGAGAGAGAACTTGTTCCTGTTTAGGAAACCTAGCTTTTTGTGTACTAGTTTTATGGTATATGAGATGTGAACATCAAAGTGGAGATGGTCTGTTTCAATGCCCAGATGTTTGGTGTGGTTAGAAGTGGAGATGGTGCTGTCCTCAGATGTTATGGTAAAGGAGTGGTGGGGGGGTTGATATTTTGGGGATAAATAGCAGTTTTGTCTCTTTGGGATTTAGAATTAGTTGGATACCTGATATCTATTTTTCTACTGAGTTAAAGGTATCTTGAGTGAGTGTATGTACGGTGGTGGGAGATGAGGCGGAGCAGATCAGGGTTGAATACTCCACATATTGTAGGAGTGTGGCATGTTGTGTAGAGCTGTCAAGGTTATTTGTGAAAATAGAGAACAATATGGGTGCAGTATAGAGCTCTGTCGGACTCCTATGGTGGTTGGAAGTTGTGTAGACAGACTTCCTTTCCACTGGACTCTTTGTCAGGTAGCTTCTGAACTAGGCTGTAGTAGAGGAGGTAGCTTCTGAACCAGGCTATAGTAGAGGAGGTGAAGGATAATGATGTTAGTGAGTCTAGTAGAATGGAGTGGGAGACTGTTAAATGCTTTTGAGAGGTCTAGGAAATTGGCTGATAAATATTTATCATTCCTGTGAAGGTTTATATGACTAGTGAAGGGCTGTGGTAGTGCTGTGATGTGGACGAAAACAGTGTTGTGTGGTAGATAGCAGATTGTGTGTTTTAAGAAATGTCGTCACTTGCAAGTGGATGCATTTCTCGAATATTCGATAGGGGGCAAAAGATTGGCAATAGGTCGGTAGTTGGTGAATTCGTGGGAGTTAACTTCTTTATGGAGAGGAATGATGTGGGATACTTTCCAGAGTTTGGGTATGTAGAATTCTAGTATGGAGTGGTTGATTGGGATGGAGACAGTATATGATAGGGAATCAGTAGCCATTTTTAGGTATGCAGCAGGTATGTTCTCAGCTGCCATTTTGGTTGGCTTTAGTTTTAGTCGTTTTTTGATAGTTGAGGTGGGCACTGGTGATGGGCTGAAAGAGCGGGTGATGTGGGATAGGTTGGGTTGTGATTGAGGTAGACAGTTTTTGGTTACTTGACTGGACGGGTCTAAGATGGATTTAGTAAAATGGTTATTAAATTGAGAAGCTATGTCTAGGGTATTGTTAGCAGAGCTGGGTGCTGGAGTAGTGGTTTTGCCTGGCTTTAGTAGGGAGTTCATGGCATGCCAGAATTTTTGTGGATTATTTGAATATTTTCTTTGAAGATGAGCTGTGGTGGTGCAGCAGTAGCATTGTCCGCCTCACAGCAAGAGGTTCTCCCGTTGGATTCCCGGCTGGAGCACCTTCTGTGTGGAGTCTGCATGCCCTCTCCGCGGTAGAGTGGTGTTCGAAAGACGTGTGAATGGGCAAGCCTTCGTTGAAGGTTGGGCATAGAGCTGGCACCGTGAAAATCTACTGCCAATCATTAGCGGACTGGAGTTCCGCTGTGGTGACCCCTAACCAGGAAAAGCTGAAGGAACAACATCTGAATATTTCCTTTGGGTGCTAAGAAAATAGTTTTGTTTATTTTGGATTCAGCCTTGGCCTTGTTTCTAAGCTGTTGATAGTATTCCCTGGAGCTAGGGGTTTTGTCAGTTTTCCATATTTTCCAGGCTTTATCTCTGGCTTTTAGTAAGGCTCTGGTGTCCTTATTTAGCCAGGGTGCGTAGTTGGCCTTAACTCTGATGTTCTTTGTGTTTCACTGTTGCAGTCATTACATTTGGGTTATCTGCTTGCAGGTAGCAGTCAGTCGGCCTGATTAACAAAGTCTTGGGTCCTGTGTCTGTTGTTGTCCCGCCTTCCATGACGTCAGGTCTTTAGGGGTATGGCCAACGCCATTATATCGGTCTTTCTTGCCGTGCGGTGCCCGAAGCAGAAGCAGTTCGCAAGTGCTGGTCGGCCGACTCCTGAAATTTTCTTTTTCGAGTTTCAAAACTGAAGTTTTCAACTAAAGCTAAGTACCCCGTTGGGGAAACTTTTTCTTGCTCATTACCGATTGTCAGCAAAAGTTAATAATTGCATTACTTGTGGAACGTAAATACCTCATAAAGATTTTCATTCGTACTATATTCCTTGCCTAGGCCCTGACCACAACGTGCCTTGCTGTCTGTTTTGTGCTTTATTTAATCGGCGCACTATCTGTCGTCTGTATATTTTCTCCTCTAAATATTTCGGTTCTCTTTTCAATTATCCAGACATGTCTGTTAACCATCCGACTACCGGGATTCCAAAAAAATGGAAAGGTAAAGACAGGCTGGCGAGGGCCAAAACTGCCGACTCCTCTTCTAAGCAAGTCGCCAGTTCACTGGTACTCAGTGAGGTGCTTTTGCAGCCCCTTATACCTGCTACTTCTGATTTGCAGGCCTCTACTGAGAGCCATTCTGGGTCAGGTATGCCACGCGATTCTTCAGCTATGGAACCCGTGGATGTCTCTAGCTTGGATGGGTCTTGAGCCGCTGTGCAGGCACCGGCTTCTGAGGGTGTATTCAGGCCTACAGACTTGCATATTAAATTGCCTCCTTTACTTGGGCCTAAATCTCGATCCATGTCTAAAAAACCGACGCTCAGGCCTCTAGTCCTAAAAAAACAAATAAGAATGGCTGAAGATCTTATGACTCTAATCAGGGGTAGCCAACCCCTCCCCCCTTCTAAGAGGCCTAGGACTGAATATGATTGAGTCCTCTGATTAGGATTCTGTTTTTTTCTGATTCT
>NC_056743.1:255920996-255945996 GCF_019279795.1 Protopterus annectens
TAGTTTGGCTAATTGGACTGCAGATGCATCCTTGAAGGACATAGTACAGTTTTGTACCTACCATAAATGTAGATGTCCGAACAGGATAGCATCTGCAGTCAGGATTACCCTCCTTCCCTCTGTGGTACTCCTAGGGTATTTGTCCACATAGCTAGCTAGGGGGGATATCTTATGGTGTATTTGTTTGTATATATGTACATACATGCTTATTTTTTGTGTTTGCCTTCTATTTTTATTGGAAACATTGGCATTTACCCAAAATTTAGTGTTCCAAGAGGGCAACTGGCATCTGGGGCAAGAAACACTGAGGAAAATGGCGTCGGCTGATGCCTTTATACCCGAAGACCAGCAGAGATGACGTCGGGTGAGTGCGACACCAGCCGAAGCCAGACCCAGACTTTGGAATCCGGCCGACCGAAGGGCTGCCTGACGACAGGACAACCCATTTGTAAGGACTGCAGATGCTGTCCTGTTCGGACATCTACATTTATGGTAGGTACAAAACTGTACTTTCTCCTGCCGTCAGGCGGGTCCTTGGTCAGCCGAATTCCAAAGTCTAGGTCCAGCGTCGGTTGTCGTCGTTTCTTCCCTGACGTCAGTGCGACAGGGATACAAGAACCAGCCAACGCTATTTTCTTCAGTTTTTCTTGCTGCGTGGTGCCCAAAGCAGAAGCAGTTCGCAAGTGCCGGTCGGCCAGCTCCTGAAATTACAAAAATTTTGCTACCGAAGTCTTCTTGAAAGCTAAGTACCCCGTTGGGGAAACTTTTCTTGCCTCAGACTGATGTCAGACAAAGTTAATAATTGTATTTCATGTGGGAAGCAAATGCCGCATAAGGATTTTCATTCCCTTTGCATTCCTTGCTTAGGCCCATGCCACGACGTCTCGGTCTGTCGTTTCTGTGCTACATTCAACAAACGCACCATTAAGCATGGGGTGGAGTTCGCCCAGCACTATTTTGGCAAAAAATTTAACTACATTATGTCGTCGGATAATCAGACTCCAGTTTTTACTAAAAAATGCAAAGATAAGGACCGATGCACGAGGTCTGCGGCCTCTACAGACACCACGCAAAAGCAGACTACAGGTAGTCCGGTTCTCAGCGAGGTGCCTACGCAGCCCCTGCCTGCCGATGACACTTAATTGGCGGTGTCTGCTGTGCTCGAGGTCGCAGGCTCCTCTGCCCACACCCCGACTACAGATACCGAAGCCACTCTAGGCGGTGAAACTCAGAATGTAGACAGGTCTGCCTCCTCTCAAGGTGTTTTCAGGCCTTCCTCTTCTTTTTCCATTAAGGCTTTCACTAAGTTTAAAGCAGCCATGCATTCTAGGAGACCAGCTACACAGGGCCCTTCTCCAGGCCCCATGCCTAAAAAACAGATGCTTAAAATGGCTGAGAATTTAATTACTCTTGTCAGGGGTCCTCAAACCCCCCCCCCCCCCCCTGGAGAAAAGTCCCAGAGTGGAGGAAGAATCCCTCTCCTCGGACCAAGCCTCCATTATGTCAGAGAACTCTGAACAGGAACATTCTTGCTCCCCTTTTGAAGATTCTGATGCAGAGGAGTCCATTCCCTCTGCCCCCCCCCTTGAGGATTATTCTTTTGGGGAAACTTGCATACCTTGTGGGAACACTTCCACTGGGAAGGCCAAGAGTACTCAGACTCCAAGAAAAGGCTGAGGGATTTTCTCTTGCTCCCTCAGCACAGGCCTCTGGCTATACCTCCTGTCTTAGACATACTAGATGTGTATTCGGAGCCCTGCCTTAACCCAGACTCTTTACCTCCAGCCCCAGTCAAGCCTGACGGGTACTACCGGGTTCCTGACTCGCGCCAATTCTTATACAAAAGCCATGCGGCTGACCCAGAAACTATCTCACAGGGCCCCAAGGGAATTAAGGCCTCCACTGCTAAACATCCATTACCTTCAGAGAGAGATTCCAGAGCTTTAGAAAGGTATACACCTCGGCCACCTTAACCATGAGGGCATTAAACTGCCAGTTCCATATGTTAAAGTACCAACAGTTTCTGTTATCACAGTTGAGAAGCAAAATGTCACAACCTGAACAACCAGACTTTAAGGAGTTGCAGGATTTGATGCATAGTGCAGAACAAGTGGGTAAACATACCTTGCAATGTGATTTTGATGCTCTAGAGGCCTCCTGTAGAGCTGCGGTTACAGGATCAGTCATACGTAGACATGCCTGGCTCAAGGAGCAAACCTTACCAGATCATGTCAAAGCTAAATTACTAGATGCCCCTCTACAAAAAGATGTATTATTTGGTGTTAAAGCTGAGGAAGTATTGAAAGAAAATGGAGGAAAAGGCTAAATCAATGCAAACAGTGAAAGATTTTCTACAGGTACAACCTCCACATTTCAGTAGAAATTGGCCTTCCAAAAATTGGTCCTTTCCAGCCACTGACAGACCCCAAAGAGGTAGATACAGGCACCCGAGGGGCAGGGGCCAAGATCAAGGATCGTTTAGAGGCAGACAATGGCAAGCTCCTACACAAAGAGGTGGTGAGGGATAGTTCACAGCCATTCAGAAAGCAAACCCAATGACTTTCCCCTTTGCATGCCAAGCAAGGCTCAATTGGCAGCACCCTTAGGCGGAAAAATGGCATTATTTTCGAAAAATTGGCATGGTCACAAGACAGATGGATCCTGGACATTATAAACAGAGGCTACAGATTCCATTTTCACGTCCTTCCACAAAAGAGGTATGCCAAACCTGCCACACAATCAAAAGGCAGAGGCACAAAGACAAATTTCAGATCTCATGGACATGAAAGTTATTCAAGAGGTACCTACTCAAGAACAAGGTCAAGGTTTTTATTCCAGACTATTCCTGGTACCAAGGAAGGGAAAAGATTGGAGACCTATTTTGGACCTATCCATCCTAAACACATTTTTACTCGTGCCAAAATTCAAGATGCTCACATTACAGCAGCTTCTTCCCATGCTGGGCAAGGAGTCTTGGCTGGTAATATTGGACCTCAAGGAGGCATACCTGCATGTCCCAGTCAGACAAAATTGCAGAAGATACCTCAGTTTTCTTGCAGGTTCAACCCATTATCAATTCTCTACATTGCCCTTTGGCTTATCTACTGCGCCCATAGTATTCACGAAATGCCTGGCATCAGTAATTGCCTACTGCAGACTTAAAGGGATGCAAATATACCCATATTTGCATGACTGCCTGATCCAAGTGGACAGCAAGCACATACTTCTGAAACATCTGGCTTTTGTAATAATGTTGTTGAATTCTCTGGGGTACACAGTCAACAAAAAGAAATCACGGCTAATACCCTCACAAAAAATAATTTTCCTGGGTGCCAACTTGGACACAAACACCCAGATGGCGTACCTCACGCCAGAGAAACAGGGGCAACTAACTCAATACTTCAGAAAACTAGCAAATTGCACCAGGCTGACTGCAAGGAAAATCCTGCAGGCTCTGGGATTCATGGCATCTTGCATCTTACTAGTCCCATGTGCAAAGCTGCATATGAGGAAACTTCAGTGGTACCTGAAAAACCTATGGTCTCAACACAGCCACAGTTTGGAAACAATAATACCACTGATTCCATGTCTTCAAAAGGAATTTGTGATGGGCTCAAGCATGCCAAAGAAACACAGGTCTCCCATTCTGCAAGCCTCAAGCAAATCAAGTCATCACAACAGATGCCTCGGACTACGCCTGGTTGGGGGGGGGGTGCATATGACAGATCGGTGCATTCAGGGCAAATGGTCCCAAAAAGAAAAGCACCTACACATCAATCAAAAGGAAATGCTAGCAGTAATGAATGCTATTATGGCTATCAAAGACCTTCTGCATCCAGGCCAACTACTGATGAGGACAGACAACACCACAGTAATGTGGTACATAAACAGGGAGGAACCCATTCATACCCCTTATGCAGGCTGGCCATGTCACTTTGGAACATGGCTCTGGAATTACAAATCTAACTTCAAGCACAGTACTTGCCAGGCAAGGAAAACACGCTGACAGACAACCTAAGCAGAAATGACAGACCCACACGAAAGAAGTTGCACCCTCAAGTTTTTACAGAAATAATTTAAGCATAGGGAAGGCCAGACATAGATCTCATTGCCTCCCACAAAAATCACCAACTGACAAAATTCTGCTCAAGGACTTTTCATCCACAGGCCTTCAGAGTGGACGCTCTCTTTCATTTGGACAACAATGACAGTTTATGCCTTTCCACCTCTTCCTCTGCTGCCCAAAGTTCTATTAAAAACCAAAGCAGATAGACCAAAGATGATTCTCATTGCTCCAGATTGGCCAAGACAGCACTGGTACCCACTCCTGAGGAGCTGACTCATTCCTCCCCATGGACCCTACCTCTAATGCCTCTTCTGACTCAGCACAGCTTCAAAACTCTTCACAGTCAGCTGAAAACACTCAATCTGGCCGCATGGAAGATTCCTCAACTTCAAAACAGACCCTACTCTCCAAGGAGGTGCAGGATGTCATTTTGGAGGCCAGAAGGCCTTCTACTAGGAAAGCTTACTCCGCAAAATGGAAGCGATTTTGTGCCTGGAATGAGAAAAAGGGCCAGAATCCTGGAATACTGAATTTACCTCAAATATTACAGTATCTAGCTGAGCTGCTAAGCAGTGGACTTTCATTCTCCTCCATCAAAATCCATGCCTTAGCCATTTCTGCAGAATACAACACTGATCCTCCTTTATTCTCTCATCCCCTCTTAAAACGGTTCCTCAGAGGGGCTAAGAATATAAAACCCCCAAAGAAACAACCAATACCTGCTTGGGACCTCAATTTCATTTTAGAAAAGCTGACCTTACCTCCTTTTGAGCCAGCTGCCTCAACAGATTTGCAATATTTGTCCTGGAAAACATCCTTCCTTCTGGCTATCACCTCAGCTCGCAGGGTATCCGAACTACAAACCCTCATATCTGTGCAGCCTTTCATCATTTTCCATCAGGACAGTTTTTCCTTATGAACCAATCCGTCCTTTATGCCAAAGGTGGTATCCAGGGTAGCTTTGAATCAGGCTATTCATTACCTACCTTTTACCCTAATCCTCAAAACAAAGGGGAGAGACTACTACATTCCTTGGATATCCACAGACGGCTACGTTATTATTTGGACAGAACAAAGCCTTTCAGAAAATCAGAACAACTCTGTGTCCTATGCTATAGGAGCTCAAGGAAAGCCAATTTCCAAACAGACAATCTCAAAATGGATAGCCCACTGCATACACTTTTGTTACTCTTTTCATGGTAAAACTGTGCCTGCAGGCATCAGATCTCACTCCACAAGGGCCACAGCTACCTCTGCAGCTTTCCTCAGAGGAGTTCCTACCAAAGATATTTTGGAAGCAGTCACTTGGAGTTCTGTACATACCTTCTCCAAGCACTACCACCTACCATTATACTCCAAAACTAGAGCAGGCTTTGCCACTGCAGTCTTGCAGGGCATCCTGGCTCCTCCTAGTTCCACCTAGTGCCTACCACCCCTTTTTTAGCTTTGGGATTCTACCCATCTGTTATGACTGCAGCTGTATGCACGATGAACATAGTACAGTTTTGTACCTACCATAAATGTAGATGTTAGAGTCCTAATACAGCTGCAGTCCAGGTTTCCCTCCCTCCTTCCCCTCTTGGGACAGGCCTATTGGCTAACACCTCCTCATACAACTTGATTGGGGTATTCATTTATGGTATATTTGCTTGCAACTACTGTTTTTTGATTAAATTGCACTGCATTATTACATACATTTATGTATTGCCTTCCTTCTGGGGGCACCTGACATCTGGGGCAAGAAAAACTGAAGAAAATGGCGTCTGCTGGTTCTTTTATACCCCTGTTGCACTGACATCAGGGAAGAAGCGACGACGACCGACGCCGGACCTAGACTTTGGAATTCGGCTGACCGAGGACCCTCTTGACGGCAGGAGAACCCCATCTGTTATGACTGCAGCTGTATTAGCACTCTAACATCTACATTTATGGTAGGTACAAAACTGTACTTTTTTCTTGCTCCAACTGATGTCAATAAAACTTAACAATTTTCTTACCTGTGGAAAGCAAATACTCAAAAAGATTCATTCATACTGTATTCCTTGCTTAGGCCCAGACCACGATGTCCATCGCCGTCTGTTTTGTGCCTTGTTCAGCTGCCGAACTATTCGTCGTCTGGTTATGTTTGCAGCAAATTTTTGTACTCTATCAATACTCCGAAATGGCTTTGTTAAGCCATCCGACTACCGATCTTCCGAAAAAGCATAAGGATAAAGAGACTGCATATGTCCAAAACTGCCGACGACGCTTCCGTTAAGCTAGTAGCCAGTCCGCCGGTACTCAGTGCGGCGCTTTCGCAGCCCATGTTACCCACTTTTTCAGATTCGCAGGCCTCTGAGCGCCATTTGGAGTCCCGTATGCCGCGAGATGCTTTCAACTATGCAACCTGTGGATGTCTCTAGCTTGTATGGGGTCTGGAGCCACTGTGTCGGCACCTGATTCTGAGGGTGTATTCAGACCTACAGACTTCCATTTTAAACGGACGCCATCTTTTTCCAGGCCTAAAACTCGCACCACGCCTAGAAAACCGGCGTCCAAACCGCATGCTCAGGCCCATATGCCTAAAAAAACAAATGCTTAGAATGGCTGAAGACCTTATTACCTTTAATTAGGGGAAGCCAACCCCCCCCCCCCCCAAGAGACCTATAACTGATTTTCCTTCTGATTCCTTCTGTTCAGGAATCTGATATTTCTGTTCTTTCTGATTTACCAGGATTTGCCCTTATCTACCTATGGGGATTCTGATGCAGAGGATTCTATTCCCTCTGCTTCCCCTCCAGAAGACTTTTCTTTTGGTGAAACCTTGCACACTCTTTGGGATCATTTCCGCTGGGAAAGCCAGGATTACTCTGACTACAAAAAGAGGCTTAGGGAATTCTTACTCCTTCAACACAGGCCTTTAGCTATCCCTCCTGTTTTGGATATTGTAGATTACGCTTTCTTGGAATTTAGCCTTTCCCCAGACACTTTACCTCCAGCTCCCAGAAAGCCTGACCGGTATTAGAGACCGGTATTAGAGTACCTGACTCTCTCAAGTTCTTCTTGAAGAATCCTACTGCGGATCCGGAGACCATTTCCCAAGGACCAAAAGCATTAAGGCTGCAGCTGTCAAAAACCTACCCCTTCTGATAGAGATTCTAGAGCCTTGGACAGATTGGGTAAGAAGGTGTACACTTTTGCTTCTTGGGCTATTAGGGCTTTAAATTGCCAGTTTCATATGTTAAAGTACCAGCAGCATATTATGGGACTAAAACAGAAAATGATGTTCATTCCTGACTGTGCTGAACACACAGAATTACAGGATTTAATGCATTCTACAGGACAAGTTGGTAAACATAATTTGCAATGTGGTTTTGACTTGCAGGGCTGCTGTCACTAGGTCTGTACTTAGAAGCCATGCTTGGCTTAAGGAGCAAAACTTGCCAGATCATGTTAAAGCTAAATTACTGGATGCTCCCCTAAACCAAGACAGCCTGTTTGGCAACAAAGCAGAAGTCCTCAAAAGGATGGAGGAAAAAAGCTAAATCTATGCAAACTGTTGATTTCCTACAAGTACAGCCTCCCAGATTTAGTAGGCATTGGCCTTCAAAGAATTGGTCCTTTCCTGTCTCTTCCAGGCCTTATCCATGCAAACCGAGGAACAGTGGACCACCTAGGTTACAGTCTCAGACTGCGCAAAGGCCTAAGCAGTGGTGGGCTCCCACTTCAAAAGCAGGCAGCAGTAAGCCACCCCACTATGGAAAAATGGCACAATGACTTAACCTTAACCCTCCCAAGCCCTGCTCAACTGCCTGCTCCCTTAGGAGGAAAGCTCGTCCTGCATGCAAACAGCTGGGAATTCATTAACCAGGAGAAATGGGTTTTGAATATAGTTTCCCAAGGATTCAGATTACACTTCCACTCCCTACCAACCCCAAACGGATGGCCAGATGTACCCCCAAATCAGTGGGTGAAGGTCCAAGAGCAGGTTCTCTGTCTTCTAAGTATCAAGGCTATTCATCCTGTCCCAGCAGAACAAAGGGGACAAGTGTTTTCAAGACTTTTCCTGGTACCCAGAAAAGACGGCTCCTGGCTTCCTATCCTGGACCTCTCTAATCTAATTACCTTTCTGGTAATCCCAAAATTCAAAATGCTAACACTTCAGCAGCTTCTTTCTATGCTAGGCAAAGATGCCTGGTTGGCAACCTTAGACTTAAAGTAAGCTTACCTGCACATTCCAATAAGGGAATCCTGCAGGAAATACCTACGCCTCAGGACAAGCTCCATGCGTTATCAGTTCTCTGCACTTCCCTTTGGCTCATCGCTTTAGCGCGCTTTAGCCCGATTTAGCACGGAGTTGCTACCGTTGCACACTAGGGCAGCGCCGGTTAAGCAGGTTTAAACTATTCGGGCTACCTAAAGTCCACTCTTCAAATTTTCCCTTAAAACTGCCTTCCTTGAACTATACTACTGATCTAATCAGCATATCCTATAATTAAAAAGATCATCTCTACTTGACTCCAAGTAGACTATTGTCTATCTGTTAAACGTAGCACTTGCTCCTACAGTACTTATTACCTTGATACGGCACTCTTGTCATAGATAGTACCCCAAAAAGGCAACCCCCCATTTCTCGGTCACCCACGTCCCCCGGAATCTTTTTTAAAGTTGTTTTTGTCTATTCCTTCTAGCATGTCAAGGGATCAGTTGCTAGTGTCCTCTCCTGCTCAGCTGGTGAACCTGGGAATATTGAGGCAATGTTACAATTGCCTCATGTACACAGACAACCCTCTCCTCCTCCCACAAAACACAAATACATGCGAGAGATGCAGCTATACGGCCAAACTGGAGGTTGAGCTCTCTCAACATAGGACAGGCAAGACCAGTCAGGAGGAGAAGGTTACCACACACACTATAGACCCAGTCTCACATATTACCATTACAACCTCAAATCATACACATAAACACACAGACATACTCGGAGGCTCTGATCAAAAATCTACCAAAACAGCAGAGGCCACCAAAGCAGACACCCAAACAACCACCACCTCAGAACACAACACCTGCAACACATAGACCTCACAGTCAGAGTGTCAAACAGTCACAGCCCTTAAGGCCAAACACAATGCCAGACACACTAGTCATTGGTGACTCCATAGTCAGACACACTGACGTCCCGCTCACCAGACTGAGTAAGGAGAAGGTCACAGTAAGCTGCCTGTCGGGCTAGAATCCGCCACATAACGCAAGCACTCAGGTCTCTCAATAGCAGGTACAAATATGACTCAGTCATTGTCCACGCTGGTGTAAACGACCTGAGACGTACCTCCTTGGACTACATGAAAAGAGACATTGAGGAGCTCTCTGATTATGTAGCCCAGACAGGTATGACCCTGACCTTGAGCAGTATCCTACCTTCACCAAGAATGATGCCACAATACAGAGATAAGATGATCAGCTTTAACAATTGGCTTAAACACTGGTGTCATTCAAAGGGGATCCAGTGTCTGTCTGCCTGGGATGACATGCTGGACAAGCCACGCTGCCAAGAGGGACGGCTTGCACCTGTCACCCTGGGATTCGGATATTGGCAAAGGCTCTTGCCACCCCATAGTGCCTTTTTAGGCAAGGCTCAAATTCTAAACCTACCACCCTAGAACACAAAAAGGAAAAAACTAAGGGTAATGCTGCTCAATGCCAGAAGTCTAAATCTCAAAATGCACACTTCGAGGCCCTTCTCAGTATGGAGAACATCGATGTCTGTGCTGTGACAGAAACCTGGTTCAAGGCTCCTGAGAGCACCCCAGCTATCAGGTTTTACCTCATATCATGCTCCGCCCCAAAATCTGGACAATACCAAGAAAGGAGGGGGTATCCATATTCATCAAGGACACCCACACCTCAAGACTGGTGGCAACGATGCATCGGAGACCATCCAGGTGCAATTAACCATAGGCAAGACTGCTCTGCAAATTGTAGCATGTTACAGGCCACCCTCACAAACTCAGGAACCTCACATGGCCTTACTGAAAACACTAGAGGGGATAAATGTATCACCAAACACCATCATACTAGGTGACTTCAATTACCCTAATATAGACTGGGAACACTACTCAAGCCCAAACACCCTAGCCCAAAAGTTCCTGGAATTCATAAACTCAAATGCCATGGAACAACTAGTCACCATCCCCACAAGAGGAGATAACATACTTGATCTCATCATCACGAACATGTGAGCACAATGTTCAACACCGGAGGTGTACCCCTCACTGGTGAGATCAGACCACAAACTAATCTCTATGGAGGTCCTCATCCCACCCCCACCTGAAATAAAAAAGACCACAGTAAAGAACTTCTCAAAAGCCGACTTCACACTTCTAAAGACTAGTGTGGTCTCCTTTAAGGCCCCGAGCAGTGGAAAACAGTACTCAAGCCGCTGAATCACTTACAAATGCCTTCTACCAGCACCTGCAGGACTGCATGGATAAGGCAATCCCAAGCAAAACAAAGACTCTTTGTACCAAAGGCAAGCGTCCAGTCTGGTGGACCCCAGCCATAAACAAACTCTACAACAAAAGGAGGAAGCTACTACAAGATAGAGCAAAATCCTTAAAAGGTAAGACACCCTTGATCACTAAGTAAAAAACTGAGAGCTCTCATAAAATCATCCAAAGCAAATTTCGAGAGAAAAATAGCTAAAGACTCAAAAGACAATCATAAGGCCTTCTTTAGCTATGTTAGAAACCTGGGAGGAAACTCCCAGATATGCTCAGAGCTAGTTCAAAATGATGTGAAGATTACTGATCCTACAGACATTGCCAACATACTGGCTGACAGGTTCAGTGCAAACTTCTCCCCAAAAGGAGAGATATCTATACCAAACGATTGCAGCCCCCAAACATCTCCAGCGCCCAAGTGAGAACTGCTCTCTCCAAAGCAAAAACACAGCATCCATGGGACCTGATGGTGTCCCGGCTGTGTGCTCCATGAACTCAATGAGGAATTAAACCCACAGCTAGGACAGCTGTTTAATCAAAGTCTTACCTCTGGATGCACCCAGGAGTGGCGCACTGCAACTGTGGTACCACTTCACAAAGCGGTGCCTCCACCGACCCTGGAAATTACCGCCCATTAGCTTGACAAGCCTTATCTGCAAAGCCATGGAGAGGATCATAATGGACCTCATAAATAAAGACATAGGGAATTTGCAGACTTTGGATCCAACCCAGTTTGGCTTTGTCAAAGGCAGATCATGCCTTTTAAACTTGGTTGACTTTTTCAAACAGTCACCAAAGCCATTGATGAGGGAAAGGCAGTCCATACAGCCTACCTCGATCTGGCTAAGGCCTTGATACAATACCCCATTGGTATCATTGAAAAACTCATCAGCTTAAATGTCAACCCATACATCACAAGATGGGTTGCAAACTGGCTGAGTGACAGAACCCACAGGGTCAGAGCTGCTGGCGCCATGTCAGACTCAAAGCCTGTCACAAGTGGTGTCCCACAGGGCTCAGTCCTGGGCCCACTCTTGTTTGGCATCTACTTTTCCAAGTACAAGCAAACACAGGAGGGTTATGGCTGACAAAGTTTGCAGATGACTGCAAACTGGCCATAGTAGAAAACACATCTGACACAGATATCCTTCAGAAGGGTCTCACAGAAGCGGATAACTGGTGCCAGAGCCACGCCTAAAGTTAAATGCCAAAAATGCATAGTCATACCCTTCGAAAACTAGGTTACCCCTAGCTACCAAATAGGTGGCAATCCACTGAGCACAGAAGAAGTTATCAGGGACCTGGGGACCCAGGTTGATAGTAGTCTGTCATTCGACACCCATGTAGCTAAAGTAGTTAGGAAGACCTTCTACATTGCCCACCTTATCATGAAGGGATTCTCATCTAGATCAAGGGAGGTCATAGTCTCCCTTTACTCATCACTCATCAGACCAATGATTGAGTACAATGCCCCATTCAGAATGTATCTGACCCGACACTTGCAGCAGCTGGAGAGGCCACAAAAGTTCCTCACCAAAAGGATAAAGGGTCTCAAAATCTGTCCTATGCTGCCCGACTGAAAGAACTCCAGCTCTATTCAGTCGCACCGCTTGCTCAGAGGTGACCTTTGCCTAACATACAAGGCCATGTCAAACCCAGATTTGATGAATATGCTTCACCTCAAAAATCTAGATCCATCAGAGCCACAAGGGCGGAGACTTAAACCTTGACACGGCTATTAATAGGACGTGCTGGAGGGATAGATTCATCACCCAAAGACTCCCTATGCTGTGGAACAAAATCCCGGTACATGTGAGGCAGAGCACCTCGCTGGCCTTGTTCAAGAGAAATCTTGACCAATGGATGGGAGATCGCAGATATACCCCAGGGATTACCTCAGTGTCACTGCTCGACAGAGGCACAGCAAAATAATGGGTATAGTTCCCCATACTAAAGGGGTGGCGTAAGCCACAAAACGATGGGCTAGGCTTGTAAATGCCCTCTGGCAGATAGCCTAGTATGAACCTATGAACCTACTGCACCCAGGGTATTCACAAAGTGTCTAGCTGCAGCCATTGCATTTTGCAGGCAGATAAATATTCAAATAATACCCATACTTGGATGATTGTCTGATTCTCGGGCAGATAGCCAGGACTTGCTATTACAACATCTGGCATTCGTAAAACTTCTAACCTCTCTGGGGTACACCATAAACTAAAAGAAATCTCACGCAAGTACCCTGCGAACAGATTGTATTCCTGGGAGCAAGCTTGAACACAACCAGATGGGTTTCCTCACTCCGGAGAAACAAGTTTATTTGATAACCTACGTCAAACTGTTGGCCACAAAACTACAGCTATCTGCAAGGAAAATTCTGCCGGCCCTGGGGTTCATGGCCTTTTGCATTCTACTAATTCCATATGCAAGACTGCATATGAGGAAACTACAATGGTATTTAAAAAGCCTATGGTGTCAACATTCTTAGGACCTGGAATCAATGATTCCTGTCATTCCTTGTATAAAGACAGAGTTCCATTGGTGGGCAGAGGCCTGCTACCACAACAAGGGGCTCCCTTTCACTCTACCCCTGCTGCCCAAACTCTTAACAGGCGCATCAGATTATGCGTGGGGGGCTCACTTAGAGCAGTGCATTCATGGCAAATGGAATCCGAGACAGATGCACCTGCATGTCAACCAAAAAGAAATGTTCGCTGTACAGAATTCCCCGACAGCCTTCAGACTGCATTCCTCCTGGACAATTATTGGCAAAGACAGACAAACACCACAGTTATGTAGTACACAAGCAGGGGAGAGCCCACTTGTACCCTCTGCAAACTTGCCATGGCTCTCTGGAACACAGCCTTGAGCTACTAAGTGCACCTACAAGCTCAATTCCTGCCAGGCAAGCTAAATTCACTGGCAGACGACTTGAGCAGAAATCTCCTGGACCCACACGAATGGAAACTGGAACCAAAAGTATTCAACCTCTTGAGGAACAAATGGGGAACTCCAGAGGTAGACCTGTTTGCCTCCCCTCAGAACAACCAATTGGACTAATTCTGCGCAAGGACTCCCTACAGTCAAGCTTGGAAAGTGGATGCAATGTCCTTTACCTGGGAAAGCCTCTCTGTTTATGCCTTTCCCCCTGTGCCTTTCCTCTCAAAGGTTCTGCTAAAGATCAAACGGGACAAACCAAGGACAATACTGATTGCACCAGACTGGCCACGCCACCATTGCTACCCCTTGTGCAGTATGATACAGCTGGAACCATGCCACCTGCCTCAGACCCCTTCCCTGCTGTTCCAGCAGGCAGGCCAGATTCTGCACCCTCAGCTTCAAACCCTGAACCTTGCAGCCTGGCTAATTCATTGAGCTCTCCAATAACATCCCTCAGTAAGCAGCTGCTAGATGTCATTCTGGAGGCAAGGAGGCCTAGTACTAGAAAGTCTTATGCTGACATATGGAAAAGATTCTGTGCCTGGAACCAGTCACAAGGAATAAGCACAGCAATGCCCAATATTCCTCAGATTCTACAATACATAACTGAGATGCTTCACAGGGACCTATCTTTTTCTTCCATAAAAATCCATGCCTCAGCCATTTCAGCTCATTACAACTCGGAGCCTCCTCTCTTCTCTCATCCTCTGCTAAACCAGTATCTCAGAGTGGCCAAAAGTGTAAGACCTCCCAGGAGAGCACCAACTCATGCATGGGACCTCAATTTTCTTTTTGGAAAAACTCACTATCCCTCCTTTCGAGCCAGCTGCAACTGCAGACCTAAAATTTCTCTCCTGGAAAACTGCTTTCCCTTAAGCAGTCACTTCAACTAGAAGGATTTCAGAATTACAGGCTTAGGCAGTGGAGCCTTTCATTATTGTTCATCCGGACAGGGTGGCTCTCGGGACCAATCCACCTTTTATGCCTAAGGTGGTATCCAGTGTGGTTTCAATCAGACCATTCATCTGTCAACTTTCTTTCCCAATCCACAGAACAAGGGTGAGTGGATTCTGCATTCATTGGATGTACACAGACAACTTAGATTATACATAAACAGGACACAATCTCTAAGAAAATTTGAACAAGTTTTGGTGGCATTTGCTGCAGGGGCAGAGTGAAAGGCTGTTTCAAAGCGGACTATTTCCAAATGGATAAGCCATTGTATTGGTTTCTGCTATATGCACCATGGTAAACCTATCCCCACGGGGATCAGATCTCATTCCACCAGGGCTGCGTCTACTTGTGCAGCCTTTCTCAGAGGGGTTTCTACCAGAGACATTCAAGAAGCTGCTACCTGGAGCTCAGTTCATACGTTCACCAAACATTACCATTTACCTCTCTTCTCTAAATCCAGAGCTGGCTTTGCCACTGCTGTCCTGTAGGGTCTTATAGCTGCTTCTAATGCTGTATAAATCCATCCTCCCAACCATAGCTTTGGGATTCTACCCAAATCTAATGACTGCAACAGTGAAACACGAAGAATATAGTACAGTTGTGTACACTTAAAATAAATGTAGATGTCTGAGTGTATTCACTGTTGCAGTCCTGGCTACCCACCCTTCAGCCCCCTGATGTTCATCGTGTTACCCTGCTGCAGTCAACACACTTGGGTTATCCTGTCATCAGGCGGTCCCGCAGTCGGCCGGAATTCCAAAGTCTTGGTCCGGCGTCTGTTGCTTCTTCCCTGACGTCAGTGCGCCAGGGGTGTACATAATGCATCCAACGCCATTTTCACAGTCTTTCTTGCCGCGCGATGCCCGAAGCAGAAGCAGTTCGCAAGTGCCGGTCGGCTGATTCCGAGATTTTCGAAGTCGAATTTCAGATCCGAAGTCTTCAATAAAGCTAAGTACCCCGTTGGGGAAACTTTTCTTGCCTCAGACCGATGTCAGAAAATGTTAACAATTGTATTTCTTGTGGGAAGCAAATACCTCAAAAGGATTTTCATTCTTAATGCATACCTTGCCTAGGCCCAGACCACAACGTCACTTGTCATTTTTGTGCTAGGTTTAATAAGTGTACTATTAAAAGATGCTTTGACTTCGCACAACACTAATTCGGTAGAAAATTTAACTACACTGCCGTCGGAGCAGCTGACTACAGGCGTGCACAAAAAACACAAGGATAAGGACAGGCAGCCTAGACCCAAGCCAGACTCTGAGGCCTCGGCTGGTCCGGTCGCCGGTTCACCGGTCTTCAGTGAGGCTCCGACGCAGCCCCTGACTACTGCAGATCTAGAACCTGAGACCGCTTCGGAGCTTTTGTCGGAAAGTACTAGGCCGACGCAGCCAATTTGTTTAGCCCCTACCGACAACACTGCTGATAGAGATGTCGGTACTGCAGAAACTCCTTCGGTTTCTGAAGGCGTCTTCAGACCGACGCTCACCGTAAAAACGTTTCCTAAAACTCCTATTAAACCTAAAAAGACTGCACTTCAGTCTCCAGATCAAGGCCCCATGCCTAAGAAACAGATGCTCAAAATGGCTGAAGATTTGATCTCTAATCAGGGGTTCCCAACCCACACCCGACAAAAGGCCTAGACAAGAGGAAGATTATGCCTCCTCTGAACAAGTGTCTATTTCCTCAGGCTCCTCTGAGGACCAAGATTACTCCTCCCCTTATGAAGATTCTGATGCTGAGGATTCTATTCCCTCAGCTTCTCCTCCTGAAGACTACTCCTTTGGGGAAACTTTACACACTGAGGGAACATTTTCACTGGGAAGGTCAGGACTACTCTGACTCAAAGAAAAGGCTCAGAGAGTTTCTTTTACTCCCCCAGCACAGACCACTTGCCATCCCCCCAGTTTTAGACATTGTGGATGATGTTTACTTAGAATCCAGTTTGAACCCAGATTATTTGCCCCCTGCTCCAGCCAAACCTGACAGATACTATAGAGTGCCTGATTCCCACAAATTCCTTTATAAAAGCCCTGTTGCTGATCCAGAGACCATCTCCCAGGGTGCCAGAGGGGCTAAGGCTTCTATGGCAAAAAATCCTGTACCCTCTGAAAGGTACTCCAGAGCACTAGACAGGCTGGGAAAAAGGTTTACACCTCAGCCACTCAACCTATGAGGGCACTAAATTGCCAATTCCACATGCTAAAATATCAGCAATTTCTAATGTCTCAGTTAAAACAAAAAATGAGCACACTCCCTCAGCAGTCTGAATTGAAAGAAATGCAGGATCTCTTGCATGCAACTGAACGGTGGGCAAACATACTTTACAATGTGGGTTTGATTCTTTGGAGGCTTCCTGCTTAGCAGCTGCCACTGGGTCTGTTATACGTAGGCATGCTTGGTTAAAGGAACAAACTCTGCCTGATCATGTTAAAGCAAAGCTTCTAGATGCTCCCTTACAACAGGATGTTCTTTTTAGAGTTAAAGCAGAAGTCTTAAAGAAAATGGAGGGTAAGGCAAAATCTATGCAGACAGTCAAAGATTTTCTACAGGTACAGTCCCCTCGCTTCAGCAGAAATTGGCCAACAAGAAATTGGTCCTTTCCAGCTACTGACAGACCATAGAGGGGTAAATACAGACATCCAAGAGGCAGAGGACAACCACAAGCCCAGTACAAACCTCGACAATGGGGCACTGCAACACAGAAGGGAGGAGAAGACGGGTCCCAGACTACCAAAAGGCAAACTCAATGACTTGCACCTCATCTGGCCAAACACAATCTTGACAGCCCCCTTGGGCGGAAAACTCGCACTTTTTTCAGACAACTGGCGCATTGTCACAAAGGACAAATGGGTCCTAGACATTTCACGAGGATACAGATTCCATTTTTACACTTTGCCAATGAAAAGAGGAATGCCAAACCTGCCACAAAATCAATGGGCACAGGCACAAAAACAAATTACAGCTCTCATGGACATGAGGGACATTCTACTGGTACCTACTTGAGAGCAAGGCCAAGGATTTTACTCAAGACTCTTTCTAGTTCCCAGAAAGGACAATGCCTGGAGACCAATTCTGGACCTTTCAGTTTTAAACACCTTTTTACAAGTACCCAAATTCAAGATGCTAACACTACAGCAGCTTCTCATGTTGGGCAAGAAAGCATGGCTAGTAACGTTGGACCTCAAGGAGGCATACCTGCATGTCCCTATCAGACAAAATTGCAGAAGATAACGCCGCTTCATTGCAGGTTCAACGAATTATCAATTCTCTGCACTGCCATTTGGCTTATCTACTGCGCCCAGGTTCTTCACAAAATGCCTGGTACCAGTAATTGCATACTGCAGACAAAGAGGAATTCAAATATACCCATGCCTGGATGACTGCCTCATCCAAGCAGAAAGCAAGGAACATCCTCTTACAACATCTGGCTTTTGTAAAACTTCTTCTACGTTGCCTGGGGTACACAGTAAACGAAAAGAAATCAAAACTAGTACCCTCACAAAATGACATTCCTGGGTGCCAGCTTGAATACAACGGCCCAGAAGGCTTACCTGACGCCAGACAAACTACAACAGACTCAGTATTTCAAAACAATGGCAACAAAGACCCATCTACCTGCAAGAAAAATTCTGCAGGCCTTGGGCTTCATGGCATCTTGCATACTACTAATACCATTTGCAAAGCTGCATATGAGGAAATTACAGTGGTACCTAAAAAGCATATCGCCTCAACACAGCCACAGCTTGGACACAATAATATCTCTCATTCCCTGCCTACAACAGGAGCTTCTATGGTGGTCACAGGCATGTCACCTCATCCAGGGTCAGCCTTTCACCTTGCCCCCAACCAGGCAAACTATGACAACAGATGCATCGGACTACGCCTGGGGGGGGCGCACATGGCAGGACAGTGCGTTGAAGGCGTATGGACTGCAGACCAAAGGAATCTGCACATCAATCAAAAAGAGATGCTAGCTGTACAGAATGCTCTGACAGCCTTCAAGAATCTATTACATCCAGGACAACTTAGAATAAGGACGGACAACACCGCAGTAATGTGGTACATAAACAAGGGGGTACACACTCCTACCCTCTATGCAGGCAAGCAATGACCTTGTGGAACACAGCTCTGGCTTTCCAAGTTCAGTTACAAGCTCAATTCCTGCCAGGAAAAAAGAACACATTGGCAGACTACCTCAGCAGAAACATCACGGGTCCCCACGAGTGGAAACTGGATCCACAAGTATTTACAATGATAACTCAAAAATGGGGCCTTGCAGACATAGACCTGTTTGCCAGTCCTCAAAACTGTCAACTAACAAAATTTTGTACAAGGACACTGCACCATCAAGCTTGGAAAGTGGACGCACTCTCATTCAGTTGGAAAACCTGACAGTATATGCCTTCCCTCCATTGCCTCTCCTCACAAAGTTGCTTCTGAAAGTCAGAAAGGAGAGACCACGACTGATGCTCATAGCCCCAGACTGGCAATGCCAGCAGTGGTACCCACTATTGAGGAATATGGCCCAGGGCCCACCTTGGATTTTACCACAAATTGCCCATTTGCTCACACAGCAAAACAATCAGATTCTTCACAGCCAGCTCAAAACCTTAAATCTGGCTGCATGGCAAATCACCTAAGCATCCAGCCAGCTCCTCTTTCCCAAGCAGTTATGGATGTTATTCTGGAAGCTAGGAGGCCCGGCACCAGGAAGGCCTATTCGGATAAATGGAAAAGGTTTTGCGCCTGGAACCAAGCTAAAGGCCAAAACACACCTCAGCCTCACATGCCTCGGATTCTGCAGTATTTAACTGAGATGTTGCACAAAGGACTTTCTTTTTTTCTTCCATTAAAATCCATGCATCAGCTATTTCAGCCCACTACAACACGGATCCACCCTTATTTTCGTATCCACTTCTAAGGCAGTTTTTCAGAGGGGCAAAAAACATTAGGCTCCCCAGGAGAGCACCCGCACCAACATGAGACCTCAATTTTGTTCTGGAAAAACTTACACTACCTCCCTTTGAACCAGCTTTCTCTGCAAATCTGCAGTTTCCATCATGGAAGACTGCCCTGCTGCTAGCAATAACTTCAGCTAGAAGAGTCTCAGAGCTGCAGGCACTAATGGCAGTGGAACCTTTCCTCATTTTCCATCAAGACAGAGTTTCTCTACGAACTAATCCTTCCTTCATGCCTAAGGTGGTTTCCAATGCGGCTTTCAATCAAAACCATCCACTTACCCACCTTCTTCCCAAATCCACAGAACAAAGGAGAGAGACTCCTGCATTCCTTGGACATTCACAGGCAACTTTGTTACTACTTGGATAAAACTAAGGCTTTCAGAAAATCTGACCAGCTCTTTGTATCCTATGCTACAGCTTCACAAGGGAAGGCTATATCAAAACAAACCATTTCCAAATGGATAGGACATTGCATTCGTTTTTCCTATACCCATCATGGAAAACCAGTTCCTGCTACCATTAGGCCCTACTCTACCAGGGCAACAGCTATATTTACAGCCTTCCTCAGGAGGGTTCCAACCAAGGAGATTTTGGAAGCTGCAACTTGGAGTTCAGTACACACCTTTACCAAACACTATGACTTACCTCTTTACTCTGACTAGAGCTGGCTTCGCCACTGCAGTTCTGCAGGGCCTTCTAGCCTCCTCTAACCCTCTATAACTCCTCCACCCATCCTTAGCTTTGGGATTTTACCCAAGTGTGATGACTGCAGCAGGATAACACGATGAACATAGTACAGTTTTGTACCTACCATAAATGTAGATGTTAGAGTGTACACCCTGCTGCAGTCCAGGTTACCCTCCCTCCATCCCAAAATCTCTAAAATACCTTCCTCATGTATTTGCTTATAGCTGGAGGGATTTTGTGTTTGTGCAAAAATTACTTAATTTGGTACTAATTACTGACCACCTTTTTGGGGGCACCTGACATCTGAGGCAAGAAAAACTGAAGAAAATGGCGTTGGATGCATTATATATACTCCTGGCGCACTGATGTCAGGGAAGAAGTGTCAGCAACCAACGCCGGACCAAGACTTTGGAATTCTGGCCGACTGTGGGACTGCCTGACTACAGGATAACCCAAGTGTGATGACTGCAGCAGGGTGTACACTCGAACATCTACATTTACATCTACTTTTTTTCTCTTAGCATATCTGTCCTTTCTTTTACTATGCTTAAAAGCCTTAATGGCGTCTGCTGCATGTTTTATACCCCTGACGTCATGGAAGAAGGGACAGCAACCGATGCAGGACCCAAGACTTTGTTAATCAGGTTGACTGAGGGCAACCTGCCAGCAGATTACCCAAATGTATTTACTGCAACAGTGAATACACTCTAACATCTACATTTATGGAAAGTGTACACAACTGTACTTTCACCATCTGGTGCAAGGGTAACATGCTAGACCCGTATTCGGATCCAGTTACTGCAGTGCCTCAATACTTGGCTAAGTTTTTGATAATGGAGCCTTTGCCTCTACAGTTCAAGTGCATCTAGCAGCAATTTCCGCAATGGTATAGATGGCACCTCTCGCCTCTTTACTTTGCAAGGCTTTCCTCAAGTGGACCTCTCGTCTTGGGCCTCCCCTCAGCCCGTGGAACCTCACTGAAGTCCTCCAGTCTTTGACTCAAAAACATTTTAGGTCATACTTAGGCTCAAAGGGTTTGTTTCGGAAATCTTTGATCACCGTGTTACCCTGCTGCAGTCATCACACTTGGGTTATCCTGCCGTCAGGCGGTCCCGCAGTCTGCCCGAATTCCAAAGTCTTGGTCTGGCGTCTGTTGCTGTCGCTTCTTCCCTGACGTCAGTGCGTCACGGGTATAGAAGAGGCATCCAGCGCCATTTTCTTCAGTCTTTCTTGCCGCGCAGTGCTCGAAGCAGAAGCAGTTCGCAAATGCCAGTCGGCCTACACGTGAGATTTTCGATTTGAATTTCAGTCCGAAGTCTTCAATAAAGTTAAGTACCCCGTTGGGGAACTTTTTCTTGCCTCAGTCCTATGTCCGAAAACGTTAACAATTGTATTTCTTGTGGGAAGCAAATACCTCATAAGGACTTCCATTCCTATTGTATTCCTTGCCTAGGCCCAGACCACGATGTCCCAGGTTGTCGGTTTTGCGCTAGGTTTAATAAACACACTATCAAATGCCATTTTGACTTCGCACGGCATTACTTTGGTAGGAAATTCAATTATATCATGCTGTCGGAGCAGCCGACGACCGCAATTCATAAAAAAATGCAAGGATAAGGACAGGCAGCCTAGGAATAAGCCAGACCCTGAGGCCTCAGCTGGGCCTGTCGCCGGTTCTCCGGTTTTCAGTGAGGCGCCTACGCAGCCCCTGACAACCGCAGAGCTGGAGCCCCAGACAGCTGCCGACTTCTAAGCAGAGTCTACTTGGCCGACGCAGCCATCTACCGACACCGGTGCAGAGGAAACACCTTCGGTTGCAGAAGGTGTCATCAGACCAACTACACTCACCATTAAATATTATGCTAAGCTTAAAGCTCCTTTAAAACCTAAGAAAACTGTTCATCAGTCTACAGGTCAAGGCCCCATGCCTAAGAAACAGATGCTAAAGATGGCTGAAGATTTAATTACCCTTATCAGGGGTTCCCATCCCCTCCTGATAAAAGACGAAGACAAGAGGAGGATTATGCATCCTCTGACAAGGTTTCTCGCTCCTCAGATTCTTCTGAGGAGCAGGATTACACCTTTCCACCTTATGAGGATTCTGATGCTGATGACTATTTCCTCAGCATCTCCTCCTGAAGACTATTCCTTTGGGGAGACATTACACACCATGAGGGAACATTTCCACTAGGAAGGCCAGGATTACTCAGATACTAAGAAAAGGCCCCGAGAGTTCCTTCTATTACCCCAGCACAAACATCTTGCTATTCCTCCTGTTTAAGATATTGTGGATGATGTCTACTTGGAGTCTAGTTTAAATCCAGACTCTCTACCTCCTGCTCCAGCCAAACCAGACAGGTACTGCACAGTAACTGACACACGCAAATTCCTTTATAAAAGACTTGTAGCTGACCCAGAAACCATATCCCAGAGTCCTAAGGGAGCAAAGGCTTCTATGGCTAAAAATCCTGTGCCCTCTGAAAGAGATTCCAGAGCCCTAGATAGATGGGGAAAGAAAATATACACCTCTGCAACTGTGGCTATGAGAGCATTAAATTGCCAGTTTCACATGTTGAAATATCAACAATTCCTGATGTCTCAGTTAAAACAAAAACTGAGCACACGCTCAGAACAGCCTGAGTTCAAGGAAATGCAGGATCTGTTGCATGCAGCTGAACAGGTGGGCAAGCATACTTTACAGTGCGGATCTGATTCACTGGAAGCTTACTGTAGAGCAACCGTTACTGGCTCAGTCATTCGTAGACCTGCTTGGTTAAAAGAGCAAACCCTCCCTGACCATGTTAAAGCCAAATTATTAGATGCGCCTTTACAACAGGATGTGTTATTTGGTGTCAAAGCAGAAGAGGTTTTAAAGAAAATGGAGGATAAGGCTAAATCTATGCAAACGGTCAAGGATTTCTTGCAGGTACAACCCCCTCGCTTCAGCAGAAATTGGCCATCAAAAAATTGGTCCTTTCCAGCTTCAGACAGATCACAGAGGGGCAAAGACAGACGCCCAAGGGGCAGAGGTCAGTCACAGGGCCCTCACAAACTTCGCCAATGGGGTTCTGCTACCTAGAAAGGAGGAGAAGGCAGGCCCCAAGCTAGCAGAAGGCATACACAATGACTCTCCTCAAACTACCAAGCAAATCTCTCTTGGCAACACCCTTGGGAAGAAAACTAGAATTTTTTGCAGATAACTGGCACATCATCACAAAAGACAAATGGGTTCTAAACATGGTCTCTCAAGAGTACCGATTCCACTTTCATACCTTACCAAGGATCAAAGGAATGCCAAACCTGCCACCAAATCAATGGGCAGAGGCACGAAAACAAATTACAGCTCTCATGAACATGAGAGCCATTCAACAGGTACCTACACAGGAGCAGGGACAAGGATTTTACTCGAGACTCTTCCTAGTTCCAAGAAAGGACAAAGCATGGAGACCCATTCTGGATCTTTCAATTCTGAACACCTATCTGCAAGTACCAAAATTCAAGATGCTAACACTACAGCAGCTTCTTCCCATGCTGGGCAAGAATGCTTGGCTAGTCACTTAGGGACATGCAGGTATGCCTCCTTGAGGTCCAGTCAGACAAAATTGCAGAAGTTACCTCCGCTTCATTGCAGGTTCAACGAATTATCAATTCTCTGCACTGATGCCCTTTGGCTTATTGACTGCGCCCAGGGACTTCACAAAATGCCTGGCACCAATAATTGCATACTGCAGACAGAGGAATTCAAATATATCCATACCTGGACGACTCTCTTATTCAAGCAGAAAGCAAGGACATTCTTTTACAGCATCTGGCATTTGTCAAACACCTAAGTTGCCTAGGGTACACAGTAAACGAAAAGAAATCAAAACTAGTGCCCTCAAAAAACATAACATTCCTGGGTGCCAGCTTGAGTAAAACTGCCCAGATGGCTTATCTCACGCCAGACAAACAATGACAACTGTTTCAATATTTCAAAATAATGACAAAAAAAACCCAACTTCCTGCAAGAAAAATTCTGCAGGCCTTGGGATTCATGGCATCTTGCATTCTACTAATACCATTTGCAAAACTGCATATGAGGAAATTACAATGGTACCTGAAAAGTGTATGGACTCAGCACAGCCACAGCTTGGAAACAATGATTCCACTCATTCCTTGCCTTCAACAGGAGTTTCTATGGTGGGCACAGGCATGTCACCTCAACAAGGGTCAGCCTTTCACCTTAACCACAGCCAGGCAAACTATGACAACAGATGCATTGTACTATGCCTGGGGAGCACACATGGCAGGACAGTGCATTCAGGGCAAATGGACTACAGATCAGAGACACCTGCATATCAAGCAAAAAGAAATGCTAGCAGTGCAGAATGCCCTAACAGCTTTCAAGGTCCTTCTACACCCAGAACAACTACTAATAAGGACAGACAACACCACAGTTATGTGGTACATAAACAAGCAAGGGGGCACATATTCCTACCCTCTATGCAGGCAAGCAATGACCTTGTGGAACACTGCACTGTCTTACCAGGTTCAATTACAAGCACAATTCCTGCAAGTAAAGAAAAAACACATTGGCAGACTACCTAAGCAGAAACGTAATGGATTCAAACGAATGGAAACTAGATCTACAAGTATTTGCAATGATAACTCAAAAATGAGGACGCCCAGACATAGATCTGTTTGCAAGCCCCCACAACCACCAACTTTAAATATTTTGCACAAGGACCTTCCATCCACTAGCTTGGAAAGTGGACGCTCTCTCATTCAGTTGGAAAACATTAACAGTGTATGCCTTCCCTCCACTGCCTCTTCTAGCAAAGGTACTGCTGAAAGTCAGATTAGAGAGGCCACAAATGATTCTCGTTGCACCAGATTGGCCATGCCAACATTGGTATCCAGTTTTAAGTACCATGGCC